>NC_092877.1:167869999-168104355 GCF_028372415.1 Notamacropus eugenii | reverse complement strand
CCTAACACTAAATCGTCAATCTCATCACTAACTCTAACCCGGAATGCACTCGATTCTAACCCAAAAGGCAATCCTGAGCCTAAGCCTAACCCTAAACCTCGATTCTACCACCACAAACCGTAACCCTAATCCTAACCCTGCTCCTACCCCTACCCCTAAATGCAATCTAAGCCATACCCTGATGAAAACGAGACACTAAAAATGCGCCTGATTCTAACCCTAAGCGTAACCTTAATCCCAACCCTCCATTCTACGAAAGCCAACGCTAAACCTAACTCCAACCCTAGCACTATCCATAAATGCTCTCGATTTTAACCCTGATCCTAACCCTAACGCTAACCCTAACCCTAACCCGAACCCTACATGCACTGAATTCTCACCATAACTCTAACCCTAAATGTGCTCGATTCAAAACCTAACACTAAATCGTCAATTTGAACACTAACCCAAAGCCTAAATACACTGGATGCTGATACAAAATGCAACCCTGACCCTAAGTCTAAACCTAAACTTCGATTCTACCAACACAAACCTTAACCCTAATCCTAACCCTACCCCTACCACTAGCCCTAAAAGCACTTTAACCCTAACCCTCACCCTAACGCTAACACTAAAACTGTGCTTGATTCTAACCCTAACTCTCACCCTAAGGCTAACCCTAAGCCTAACCCTCGATTGTACGAAAGCTAACCCTAAACCTAACTCTAACCCTAGCACTATCCTTAAATGCTCTCGATTCTAATCCTGACCCTAACCCTAAGCGTAACCCTAACCCTAAATGCACTGAATTCTAATCATAACTCTTTCCCTAAATGTGCTTGATACTAACGCTAAAACTAAATCATCAATTTCAACACTAACCCTAAGCCTAAATGCTCTGAATTATGACCCAAAATGCTCTCCTGACCCTAAGCCTTACGAAAACCTCGATTCAACCAACACAAGCCCTAACCCTAATCCTAACCCAACTCCTTCCCTACCCATCAATGCACTCAAACCCTAACCCTAACCCAAACCCTAACACGAAAAATGCACTTGATTCTAACCCTAATCCTTACCCTAACTCTAACCCGAACACTGACCCTCGATTCTATGAAAGCTAACCCTATACCTAACTCTAACCCTAACACTATCCTTAAATGCACTCGATTCTAACCCTCACCCTAAACATAACCTTAACCCTAACCTGAATCCTAACCCTAAATGCACTGGATTCCAACCTTAACTCTAATCCTAATGTGCTTGCTTCTAACACTAACTCTAAATCGTCAATCTCAACACTAACCCTAACCCTAAATGCACTCGATTCTAACCCAAAAGGCAATCCTGACCCTAACGCTAGCCCTAAACCCCGATTCTACGAAAGCTACCCCTATACATAACTCTACCCCTAACACTATCCTTAAATGCACTTGATTCTAACCCTCACCCTGAACAGAACCCTAACCCTAACCCTAACCATAACCCTAAATGCACTGGATTCTAACCATAACTATAACCCTAATGTGCTCCATTATAACCCTAACACTCAATGGTCAATCTCAACACTAACTCTAACCCTAAATGTACTCGACTCTAACCCAAAAGGCAATCCTGACCCTAAGCCTAACCCTAAACATCCATTCTACCAACACAAACCCTAACCCTAATCCTAACCCTACTCCTATCCCTACCTCTATATGCACTCTAACCCTAACCCTAACCCAACCCCTAACACTAAAAATGCGTTTGATTCTAACCCTAACCCTAACCCTAACCCTAACCCTCAATTCTACGAAACCTAACCCTAAACCTAACTCTAACCCCAAAACTATCCTTAAATGCTCTCGATTCTAATCCTGACCCTAATAACACTAACCCTAACCCTAAGTCTCAATGCAGTGCATTCTAACCATAACTCTAACCCTCATGTGCTTGATTCTAAGCCTAACACTAAATCGTCAATCTCAACACTAACCCTAACCCTAAATGCACTCGATTCTAACCCAAAAGGCAATCCTGTCCCTAAGACTAACCCTAAACTTCGATTCTAAAAACACAAACCCTAACCCCAATCCTAACCCTAAATGCACTGTATTCTAACGATAACTATAACCCTAATGTGCTCGATTCTAACCCTAACACTAAATCGTCAATTTCAACACTATCCCTAAGCCTAAATGCACTGGATTCTAACCCAAAAGCCATTCCTGACGCTAAGCCGAACCCTAAACCTCGATTCTACCAACAAAAACCTTAACCCTAATCCAAACTCTACTCATACCCCTACCCCTAAATGCACTCTAAGCAATACCCTGACGAAAACCACAACACAAAAAATATGCCTGATTCTAACCCTAACCCCAACCCCAAGCCTAACCTTAAGCCTAACCCTCGATTCTACGAAAGTGAACGCTAAACCTAACTCTAACCCTAGCACTATCCTTAAATGCTCTCGATTTTAACCCTGACCCTAACCCTAACCCTAACCCTAAATGCACTGAATTCTAACCATAACTCTAATCCTAAATGTGCTCGATTCAAACCCTAACACTAAATCGTCAATTTGAACACTAACCCAAAGCCTAAATACACTCGATTCAGATCCAAAATGCAATCCTGACCCTAAGCCTAAACCTAAACCTCGATTCTACCAACACAAACCTTAACCCTAATCCTAACCCTACCCCTACCACTAGCCCTAAAAGCACTTTAACCCTAACCCTCACCCTAACGCTAACACTAAAACTGTGCTTGATTCTAACCCTAACTCTCACCCTAAGGCTAACCCTAAGCCTAACCCTCGATTCTACAAAAGCTAACGCTAAATCTAACTCTAAACTTAGCACTATGCTTAAATGCTCTCGATTCTAATCCTGACCCTAACCCTAACCCTAACCCTAAGCCTAACCCTAACCCTAAATGCACTGAATTCTAATCATAACTCTTTCCCTAAATGTGCTTGATTCTAACGCTAAAACTAAATCGTCAATTTCAACACTAACCCTAAGCCTAAATGCTCTGAATTATGACCCCAAATGCTATCCTGACCCTAAGCCTAACCAAAACCTCGATTCAACCAACACAAGCCTTAACCCTAATCCTAACCCAACTCTTCCCTACCCCTAAATGCACTCAAACCCTAACCCTAACCCCAACCCTAACACTAAAAATGCACTTGATTCTAACAATAATCCTTACCCTAACTCTAACCCGAACACTGACCCTCGATTCTATGAAAGCTAACCCTATATCTAACTCTAACCTTAACACTATCCTTAAATGCACTCCATTCTAACCCTCACCCTAAACATAACCCTAACCCTAACCTTAATCCTAACCCTAAATGCACTGGATTCCAACCCTAACTCTAATCCTAATGTGCTTTCTTCCAACACTAACTCTAAATCGTCAATCTCAACACTAACCCTAACCCTAAATGCACTCGATTCTAACCCAAAAGGCAATCCTGACCCTAACGGTAGCCCTAAACCCCGATTCTACGAAAGCTACCCCTATACATAACTCTACCCCTAACACTATTCTTTAATGCACTCGATTCTAACCCTCACCCTGAACATAACCCTAACCCTAACCCTAACCCTAACCCTAAATGCACTGGATTCTAACCATAACTATAACCCTAATGTGCTCGATTATAACCTTAACACTCAATGGTCAATCTGAACACTAACTCTAACCCTAAATGTACTCGACTCTAACCCAAAAGGCAATCCTGACCCTAAGCCTAACCCTAAACATCCATTCTACCAACACAAACCCTAACCCTAATCCTAACCCTACTCCTATCGCTACCTCTATATGCACTCTAACCCTAACCCTAACCCAACCCCTAACACTAAAAATGCGCTTGATTCTAACCCTAACCCTAACCCTAACCCAAACCGTCAATTCTACGAAACCTAACCCTAAACCTAACTCTAACCCTAAAACTATCCTTAAATGCTCTTGATTCTAATCCTGACCCTAATAACCCTAACCCTAACCCTAAGCCTCAATGCAGTGCATTCTAACCATAACTCTAACCCTCATGTGCTTGATTCTAAGCCTAACTCTAAATCGTCAATCTCAACACTAACCCTAACCCGAAATGCACTCGATTCTAACCCAAAAGGCAATCCTGACCCTAACGGTAGCCCTAAACCCCGATTCTACGAAAGCTACCCCTATACATAACTCTACCCCTAACACTATTCTTTAATGCACTCGATTCTAACCCTCACCCTGAACATAACCCTAACCCTAACCCTAATCCTAACCCTAAATGCACTGGATTCTAACCATAACTATAACCCTAATGTGCTCGATTATAACCCTAACACTCAATGGTCAATCTCAACACTAACTCTAACCCTAAATGTACTCGACTCTAACCCAAAAGGCAATCCTGACCCTAAGCCTAACCCTAAACATCCATTCTACCAACACAAACCCTAACCCTAATCCTAACCCTACTCCTATCCCTACCTCTATATGCACTCTAACCCTAACCCTAACCCAACCCCTAACACTAAAATGCGCTTGATTCTAACCCTAACCCTAACCCAAACCGTCAATTCTACGAAACCTAACCCTAAACCTAACTCTAACACTAAAACTATCCTTAAATGCTCTTGATTCTAATCCTGACCCTAATAACCCTAACCCTAACCCTAAGCCTCAATGCAGTGCATTCTAACCATAACTCTAACCCTCATGTGCTTGATTCTAAGCCTAACACTAAATCGTCAATCTCAACACTAACCCTAACCCTAAATGCATTCGATTCTAACCCAAAAGGCAATCCTGTCCCTAAGCCTAACCCTAAACTTCGATTCTAAAAACACAAACCCTAACCCCAATCCTAACCCTAAATGCACTCTATTCTAACCATAACTATAACCCTAATGTGCTCGATTCTAACCCTAACACTAAATCGTCAATTTCAACACTATCCCTAAGCCTAAATGCACTGGATTCTAACCCAAAAGCCATTCCTGACGCTAAGCCGAACCCTAAACCTCGATTCTACCAACAAAAACCTTGACACTAATCCAAACTCTACTCATACCCCTACCCCTAAATGCACTCTAAGCCATACCCTGACGAAAACCACAACACAAAAAATGCGCCTGATTCTAACCCTAACCCTAACCCTAAGCCTAACCTTAAGCCTAACCCTCGATTCTACGAAAGTGAACGCTAAACCTAACTCTAACCCTAGCACTATCCTTAAATGCTCTCGATTTTAACCCTGACCCTAACCCTAACCCTAACCCTAAATGCACTGAATTCTAACCATAACTCTAATCCTAAATGTGCTCGATTCAAACCCTGACACTAAATCGTCAATTTGAACACTAACCCAAAACCTAAATACACTCTATTCAGATCCAAAATGCAATCCTGACCCTAAGCCTAAACCTAAACCTCGATTCTACCAACACAAACCTTAACCCTAATCCTAACCCTACCCCTACCACTAGCCCTAAAAGCACTTTAACCCTAACCCTCACCCTAACGCTAACACTAAAACTGTGCTTGATTCTAACCCTAACTCTCTCCCTAAGGCTAACCCTAAGCCTAACCCTCGATTCTACAAAAGCTAACGCTAAATCTAACTCTAAACTTAGCACTATCCTTAAATGCTCTCGATTCTAATCCTGACCCTAACCCTAACCCTAACCCTAAGCCTAACCCTAACCCTAAATGCACTGAATTCTAGTCATAACTCTTTCCCTAAATGTGCTTGATTCTAACGCTAAAACTAAATCATCAATTTCAACACTAACCCTAAGCCTAAATGCTCTGAATTATGACCCAAAATGCTATCCTGACCCTAAGCCTAACCAAAACCTCGATTCAACCAACACAAGCCTTAACCCTAATCCTAACCCCACTCTTCCCTACCCCTAAATGCACTCAAACCCTAACCCTAACCGCAACCCTAACACTAAAAATGCACTTGATTCTAACCCTAATCCTTACCCTAACTCTAACCCGAACACTGACCCTCGATTCTATGAAAGCTAACCCTATACCTAACTCTAACCCTAACACTATCCTTAAATGCACTCCATTCTAACCCTCACCCTAAACATAACCCTAACCCTAACCTTAATCCTAACCCTAAATGCACTGGATTCCAACCTTAACTCTAATCCTAATGTGCTTGCTTCTAACACTAACTCTAAATCGTCAATCTCAACACTAACCCTAACCCTAAATGCACTCGATTCTAACCCAAAAGGCAATCCTGACCCTAACGGTAGCCCTAAACCCCGATTCTACGAAAGCTACCCCTATACATAACTCTACCCCTAACACTATTCTTTAATGCACTCGATTCTAACCCTCACCCTGAACATAACCCTAACCCTAACCCTAACCCTAACCCTAAATGCACTGGATTCTAACCATAACTATAACCCTAATGTGCTCGATTATAACCCTAACACTCAATGGTCAATCTCAACACTAACTCTAACCCTAAATGTACTCGACTCTAACCCAAAAGGCAATCCTGACCCTAAGCCTAACCCTAAACATCCATTCTACCAACACAAACCCTAACCCTAATCCTAACCCTACTCCTATCCCTACCTCTATATGCACTCTAACCCTAACCCTAACCCAACCCCTAACACTAAAAATGCGCTTGATTCTAACCCTAACCCTAACCCAAACCGTCAATTCTACGAAACCTAACCCTAAACCTAACTCTAACCCTAAAACTATCCTTAAATGCTCTTGATTCTAATCCTGACCCTAATAACCCTAACCCTAACCCTAAGCCTCAATGCAGTGCATTCTAACCATAACTCTAACCCTCATGTGCTTGATTCTAAGCCTAACACTAAATCGTCAATCTCAACACTAACCCTAACCCTAAATGCATTCGATTCTAACCCAAAAGGCAATCCTGTCCCTAAGCCTAACCCTAAACTTCGATTCTAAAAACACAAACCCTAACCCTAATCCTAACCCTAAATGCACTGTATTCTAACCATAACTATAACCCTAATGTGCTCGATTCTAACCATAACACTAAATCGTCAATTTCAACACTATCCCTAAGCCTAAATGCACTGGATTCTAACCCAAAAGCCATTCCTGACGCTAAGCCGAACCCTAAACCTCGATTCTACCAACAAAAACCTTAACCCTAATCCAAACTCTACTCATACCCCTACCCGTAAATGCACTCTAAGCCATACCCTGACGAAAACCACAACACAAAAAATGCGCCTGATTCTAACCCTAACCCTAACCCTAAGCCTAACCTTAAGCCTAACCCTCGATTCTACGAAAGTGAACGCTAAACCTAACTCTAACCCTAGCACTATCCTTAAATGCTCTCGATTTTAACCCTGACCCTAACCCTAACCCTAACCCTAAATGCACTGAATTCTAACCATAACTCTAATCCTAAATGTGCTCGATTCAAACCCTAACACTAAATCGTCAATTTGAACACTAACCCAAAGCCTAAATACACTCGATTCAGATCCAAAATGCAATCCTGACCCTAAGCCTAAACCTAAACCTCGATTCTACCAACACAAACCTCAACCCTAATCCTAACCCTAACCCTACCACTAGCCCTAAAAGCACTTTAACCCTAACCCTCACCCTAACGCTAACACTAAAACTGTGCTTGATTCTAACCCTAACTCTCACCCTAAGGCTAACCCTAAGCCTAACCCTCTATTCTACAAAAGCTAACGCTAAATCTAACTCTAAACTTAGCACTATCCTTAAATGCTCTCGATTCTAATCCTGACCCTAACCCTAACCCTAACCCTAAGCCTAACCCTAACCCTAAATGCACTGAATTCTAGTCATAACTCTTTCCCTAAATGTGCTTGATTCTAACGCTAAAACTAAATCATCAATTTCAACACTAACCCTAAGCCTAAATGCTCTGAATTATGACCCAAAATGCTATCCTGACCCTAAGCCTAACCAAAACCTCGATTCAACCAACACAAGCCTTAACCCTAATCCTAACCCCACTCTTCCCTACCCCTAAATGCACTCAAACCCTAACCCTAACCGCAACCCTAACACTAAAAATGCACTTGATTCTAACCCTAATCCTTACCCTAACTCTAACCCGAACACTGACCCTCGATTCTATGAAAGCTAACCCTATACCTAACTCTAACCCTAACACTATCCTTAAATGCACTCGATTCTAACCCTCACCCTAAACATAACCCTAACCCTAACCTTAATCCTAACCCTAAATGCACTGGATTCCAACCTTAACTCTAATCCTAATGTGCTTGCTTCTAACACTAACTCTAAATCGTCAATCTCAACACTAACCCTAACCCTAAATGCACTCGATTCTAACCCAAAAGGCAATCCTGACCCTAACGGTAGCCCTAAACCCCGATTCTACGAAAGCTACCCCTATACATAACTCTACCCCTAACACTATTCTTTAATGCACTCGATTCTAACCCTCACCCTGAACATAACCCTAACCCTAACCCTAACCCTAACCCTAAATGCACTGGATTCTAACCATAACTATAACCCTAATGTGCTCGATTATAACCCTAACACTCAATGGTCAATCTCAACACTAACTCTAACCCTAAATTTACTCGACTCTAACCCAAAAGGCAATCCTGACCCTAAGGCTAACCCTTAACATCCATTCTACCAACACAAACCCTAACCCTAATCCTAACCCTACTCCTATCCCTACCTCTATATGCACTCTAACCCTAACCCTAACCCAACCCCTAACACTAAAAATGCGCTTGATTCTAACCCTAACCCTAACCCAAACCGTCAATTCTACGAAACCTAACCCTAAACCTAACTCTAACCCTAAAACTATCCTTAAATGCTCTTGATTCTAATCCTGACCCTAATAACCCTAACCCTAACCCTAAGCCTCAATGCAGTGCATTCTAACCATAACTCTAACCCTCATGTGCTTGATTCTAAGCCTAACACTAAATCGTCAATCTCAACACTAACCCTAACCCTAAATGCATTCGATTCTAACCCAAAAGGCAATCCTGTCCCTAAGCCTAACCCTAAACTTCGATTCTAAAAACACAAACCCTAACCCCAATCCTAACCCTAAATGCACTCTATTCTAACCATAACTATAACCCTAATGTGCTCGATTCTAACCCTAACACTAAATCGTCAATTTCAACACTATCCCTAAGCCTAAATGCACTGGATTCTAACCCAAAAGCCATTCCTGACGCTAAGCCGAACCCTAAACCTCGATTCTACCAACAAAAACCTTGACACTAATCCAAACTCTACTCATACCCCTACCCGTAAATGCACTCTAAGCCATACCCTGACGAAAACCACAACACAAAAAATGCGCCTGATTCTAACCCTAACCCTAACCCTAAGCCTAACCTTAAGCCTAACCCTCGATTCTACGAAAGTGAACGCTAAACCTAACTCTAACCCTAGCACTATCCTTAAATGCTCTCGATTTTAACCCTGACCCTAACCCTAACCCTGACCCTAACCCTAAATGCACTGAATTCTAACCATAACTCTAATCCTAAATGTGCTCGATTCAAACCCTGACACTAAATCGTCAATTTGAACACTAACCCAAAGCCTAAATACACTCTATTCAGATCCAAAATGCAATCCTGACCCTAAGCCTAAACCTAAACCTCGATTCTACCAACACAAACCTTAACCCTAATCCTAACCCTACCCCTACCACTAGCCCTAAAAGCACTTTAACCCTAACCCTCACCCTAACGCTAACACTAAAACTGTGCTTGATTCTAACCCTAACTCTCTCCCTAAGGCTAACCCTAAGCCTAACCCTCGATTCTACAAAAGCTAACGCTAAATCTAACTCTAAACTTAGCACTATCCTTAAATGCTCTCGATTCTAATCCTGACCCTAACCCTAACCCTAACCCTAAGCCTAACCCTAACCCTAAATGCACTGAATTCTAATCATAACTCTTTCCCTAAATGTGCTTGATTCTAACGCTAAAACTAAATCATCAATTTCAACACTAACCCTAAGCCTAAATGCTCTGAATTATGACCCAAAATGCTATCCTGACCCTAAGCCTAACCAAAACCTCGATTCAACCAACACAAGCCTTAACCCTAATCCTAACCCCACTCTTCCCTACCCCTAAATGCACTCAAACCCTAACCCTAACCCCAACCCTAACACTAAAAATGCACTTGATTCTAACCCTAATCCTTACCCTAACTCTAACCCGAACACTGACTCTCGATTCTATGAAAGCTAACCCTATACCTAACTCTAACCCTAACACTATCCTTAAATGCACTCCATTCTAACCCTCACCCTAAACATAACCCTAACCCTAACCTTAATCCTAACCCTAAATGCACTGGATTCCAACCTTAACTCTAATCCTAATGTGCTTGCTTCTAACACTAACTCTAAATCGTCAATCTCAACACTAACCCTAACCCTAAATGCACTCCATTCTAACCCAAAAGGCAATCCTGACCCTAACGGTAGCCCTAAACCCCGATTCTACGAACGCTACCCCTATACATAACTCTACCCCTAATACTATTCTTTAATGCACTCGATTCTAACCCTCACCCTGAACATAACCCTAACCCTAACCCTAACCCTAACCCTAAATGCACTGGATTCTAACCATAACTATAACCCTAATGTGCTCGATTATAACCCTAACACTCAATGGTCAATCTCAACACTAACTCTAACCCTAAATGTACTCGACTCTAACCCAAAAGGCAATCCTGACCCTAAGCCTAACCCTAAACATCCATTCTACCAACACAAACCCTAACCCTAATCCTAACCCTACTCCTATCCCTACCTCTATATGCACTCTAACCCTAACCCTAACCCAACACCTAACACTAAAAATGCGCTTGATTCTAACCCTAACCCTAACCCTAACCCTCAATTCTACGAAATCTAACCCTAAACCTAACTGTAAACCTAAAACTATCCTTAACTGCTCTCGATTCTAATCCTGACCCTAATAACCCTAACCCTAACCCTAAGCCTCAATGCAGTGCATTCTAACCATAACTCTAACCCTCATGTGCTTGATTCTAAGCCTAACACTAAATCGTCAATCTCAACACTAACCCTAACCCTAAATGCATTCGATTCTAACCCAAAAGGCAATCCTGTCCCTAAGCCTAACCCTAAACTTCGATTCTAAAAACACAAACCCTAACCCTAATCCTAACCCTAAATGCACTGTATTCTAACCATAACTATAACCCTAATGTGCTCGATTCTAACCCTAACACTAAATCGTCAATTTCAACACTATCCCTAAGCCTAAATGCACTGGATTCTAACCCAAAAGCCATTCCTGACGCTAAGCCGAACCCTAAACCTCGATTCTACCAACAAAAACCTTAACCCTAATCCAAACTCTACTCATACCCCTACCCGTAAATGCACTCTAAGCCATACCCTGACGAAAACCACAACACAAAAAATGCGCCTAATTCTAACCCTAACCCTAACCCTAAGCCTAACCTTAAGCCTAACCCTCGATTCTACGAAAGTGAACGCTAAACCTAACTCTAACCCTAGCACTATCCTTAAATGCTCTCGATTTTAACCCTGACCCTAACCCTAACCCTGACCCTAACCCTAAATGCACTGAATTCTAACCATAACTCTAATCCTAAATGTGCTCGATTCAAACCCCAACACTAAATCGTCAATTTGAACACTAACCCAAAGCCTAAATACACTCTATTCAGATCCAAAATGCAATCCTGACCCTAAGCCTAAACCTAAACCTCGATTCTACCAACACAAACCTTAACCCTAATCCTAACCCTACCCCTACCACTAGCCCTAAAAGCACTTTAACCCTAATCCTCACCCTAACGCTAACACTAAAACTGTGCTTGATTCTAACTCTAACTCTCACCCTAAGGCTAACCCTAAGCCTAACCCTCGATTCTACAAAAGCTAACGCTAAATCTAACTCTAAACTTAGCACTATCCTTAAATGCTCTCGATTCTAATCCTGACCCTAACCCTAACCCTAACCCTAAACCTAACCCTAACCCTAAATGCACTGAATTCTAATCATAACTCTTTCCCTAAATGTGCTTGATTCTAACGCTAAAACTAAATCGTCAATTTCAACACTAACCCTAAGCCTAAATGCTCTGAATTATGACCCCAAATGCTATCCTGACCCTAAGCCTAACCAAAACCTCGATTCAACCAACACAAGCCTTAACCCTAATCCTAACCCCACTCTTCCCTACCCCTAAATGCACTCAAACCCTAACCCTAACCCCAACCCTAACACTAAAAATGCACTTGATTCTAACCCTAATCCTTACCCTAACTCTAACCCGAACACTGACCCTCGATTCTATGAAAGCTAACCCTATACCTAACTCTAACCCTAACACTATCCTTAAATGCACTCCATTCTAACCCTCACCCTAAACATAACCCTAACCCTAACCTTAATCCTAACCCTAAATGCACTGGATTCCAACCTTAACTCTAATCCTAATGTGCTTGCTTCTAACACTAACTCTAAATCGTCAATCTCAACACTAACCCTGACCCTAAATGCACTCGATTCTAACCCAAAAGGCAATCCTGACCCTAACGGTAGCCCTAAACCCCGATTCTACGAAAGCTACCCCTATACATAACTCTACCCCTAACACTATTCTTTAATGCACTCGATTCTAACCCTCACCCTGAACATAACCCTAACCCTAACCCTAACCCTAACCCTAAATGCACTGGATTCTAACCATAACTATAACCCTAATGTGCTCGATTATAACCCTAACACTCAATGGTCAATCTCAACACTAACTCTAACCCTAAATGTACTCGACTCTAACCCAAAAGGCAATCCTGACCCTAAGCCTAACCCTAAACATCCATTCTACCAACACAAACCCTAACCCTAATCCTAACCCTACTCCTATCCCTACCTCTATATGCACTCTAACCCTAACCCTAACCCACCCCTAACACTAAAAATGCTCTTGATTCTAACCCTAACCCTAACCCTAACCCTCAATTCTACGAAATCTAACCCTAAACCTAACTGTAACCCTAAAACTATCCTTAACTGCTCTCGATTCTAATCCTGACCCTAATAACCATAACCCTAACCCTAAGCCTCAATGCAGTGCATTCTAACCATAACTCTAACCCTCATGTGCTTGATTCTAAGCCTAACACTAAATCGTCAATCTCAACACTAACCCTAACCCTAAATGCATTCGATTCTAACCCAAAAGGCAATCCTGTCCCTAAGCCTAACCCTAAACTTCGATTCTAAAAACACAAACCCTAACCCTAATCCTAACCCTAAATGCACTCTATTCTAACCATAACTATAACCCTAATGTGCTCGATTCTAACCCTAACACTAAATCGTCAATTTCAACACTATCCCTAAGCCTAAATGCACTGGATTCTAACCCAAAAGCCATTCCTGACGCTAAGCCGAACCCTAAACCTCGATTCTACCAACAAAAACCTTAACCCTAATCCAAACTCTACTCATACCCCTACCCGTAAATGCACTCTAAGCCATACCCTGACGAAAACCACAACACAAAAAATGCGCCTAATTCTAACCCTAACCCTAACCCTAAGCCTAACCTTAAGCCTAACCCTCGATTCTACGAAAGTGAACGCTAAACCTAACTCTAACCCTAGCACTATCCTTAAATGCTCTCGATTTTAACCCTGACCCTAACCCTAACCCTGACCCTAACCCTAAATGCACTGAATTCTAACCATAACTCTAATCCTAAATGTGCTCGATTCAAACCCCAACACTAAATCGTCAATTTGAACACTAACCCAAAGCCTAAATACACTCTATTCAGATCCAAAATGCAATCCTGACCCTAAGCCTAAACCTAAACCTCGATTCTACCAACACAAACCTTAACCCTAATCCTAACCCTACCCCTACCACTAGCCCTAAAAGCACTTTAACCCTAATCCTCACCCTAACGCTAACACTAAAACTGTGCTTGATTCTAACTCTAACTCTCACCCTAAGGCTAACCCTAAGCCTAACCCTCGATTCTACAAAAGCTAACGCTAAATCTAACTCTAAACTTAGCACTATCCTTAAATGCTCTCGATTCTAATCCTGACCCTAACCCTAACCCTAACCCTAAACCTAACCCTAACCCTAAATGCACTGAATTCTAATCATAACTCTTTCCCTAAATGTGCTTGATTCTAACGCTAAAACTAAATCGTCAATTTCAACACTAACCCTAAGCCTAAATGCTCTGAATTATGACCCCAAATGCTATCCTGACCCTAAGCCTAACCAAAACCTCGATTCAACCAACACAAGCCTTAACCCTAATCCTAACCCCACTCTTCCCTACCCCTAAATGCACTCAAACCCTAACCCTAACCCCAACCCTAACACTAAAAATGCACTTGATTCTAACCCTAATCCTTACCCTAACTCTAACCCGAACACTGACCCTCGATTCTATGAAAGCTAACCCTATACCTAACTCTAACCCTAACACTATCCTTAAATGCACTCCATTCTAACCCTCACCCTAAACATAACCCTAACCCTAACCTTAATCCTAACCCTAAATGCACTGGATTCCAACCTTAACTCTAATCCTAATGTGCTTGCTTCTAACACTAACTCTAAATCGTCAATCTCAACACTAACCCTAACCCTAAATGCACTCGATTCTAACCCAAAAGGCAATCCTGACCCTAACGGTAGCCCTAAACCCCGATTCTACGAAAGCTACCCCTATACATAACTCTACCCCTAACACTATTCTTTAATGCACTCGATTCTAACCCTCACCCTGAACATAACCCTAACCCTAACCCTAACCCTAACCCTAAATGCACTGGATTCTAACCATAACTATAACCCTAATGTGCTCGATTATAACCCTAACACTCAATGGTCAATCTCAACACTAACTCTAACCCTAAATGTACTCGACTCTAACCCAAAAGGCAATCCTGACCCTAAGCCTAACCCTAAACATCCATTCTACCAACACAAACCCTAACCCTAATCCTAACCCTACTCCTATCCCTACCTCTATATGCACTCTAACCCTAACCCTAACCCACCCCTAACACTAAAAATGCTCTTGATTCTAACCCTAACCCTAACCCTAACCCTCAATTCTACGAAATCTAACCCTAAACCTAACTGTAACCCTAAAACTATCCTTAACTGCTCTCGATTCTAATCCTGACCCTAATAACCATAACCCTAACCCTAAGCCTCAATGCAGTGCATTCTAACCATAACTCTAACCCTCATGTGCTTGATTCTAAGCCTAACACTAAATCGTCAATCTCAACACTAACCCTAACCCTAAATGCATTCGATTCTAACCCAAAAGGCAATCCTGTCCCTAAGCCTAACCCTAAACTTCGATTCTAAAAACACAAACCCTAACCCTAATCCTAACCCTAAATGCACTCTATTCTAACCATAACTATAACCCTAATGTGCTCGATTCTAACCCTAACACTAAATCGTCAATTTCAACACTATCCCTAAGCCTAAATGCACTGGATTCTAACCCAAAAGCCATTCCTGACGCTAAGCCGAACCCTAAACCTCGATCCTACCAACAAAAACCTTGACCCTAATCCAAACTCTACTCATACCCCTACCCCTAAATGCACTCTAAGCCATACCCTGACGAAAACCACAACACAAAAAATGCGCCTGATTCTAACCCTAACCCTAACCCTAAGCCTAACCTTAAGCCTAACCCTCGATTCTACGAAAGTGAACGCTAAACCTAACTCTAACCCTAGCACTACCCTTAAATGCTCTCGATTTTAACCCTGACCCTAACCCTAACCCTGACCCTAACCCTAAATGCACTGAATTCTAGCCATAACTCTAACCCTAAATGTGCTCGATTCAAACCCTAACACTAAATCGTCAATTTGAACACTAACCCAAAGCCTCAATACACTCGATTCAGATCCAAAATGCAATCCTGACCCTAAGCCTAAACCTAAACCTCGATTCTACCAACACAAATCTTAACCATAATCCTAACCCTACCCCTACCACTAGCCCTAAAAGCACTTTAACCCTAAACCTCTCCCTAACGCTAACAATAAAACTGTGCTTGATTCTAACCGTAACCCTCACCCTAAGCCGAACCCTAAGCCTAACCCTCGATTTTACGAAAGCTAAACCTAAACCTAACTCTAATCCTAGCACTATCCTTAAATGCTCTCGATTCTAACCCTGACCCTAAACCCAACCCTAACCCTAACCTTAAGCTTAACCCAAACCCTAAATGCACTGAATTCTAATCATAACTCTTTCCCTGAATGTGCTTGATTCTAACGATAAAACTAAATCATCAATTTCTACACTAACCCTAAGCCTAAATGCTCTGAATTATGACCCCAAATGCTATCCTGACCCTAAGCCTAACCAAAAACCTCGATTCTACCAACACAAACACTAACCCTAATCCTAACCAAACTCCTCCCCTACCCTTAAATGCACTCAAACCCTAACCCTAACCCCAACCCTAACACTAAAAATGCACTTGATTCTAACCCTAATCCTTACCCTAACTCTAACCCGAACACTGACCCTCGATTCTATGAAAGCTAACCCTATACCTAACTCTAACCCTAGCACGATCCTTAAATGCACTCGATTCTAACCCTCACCCTAAACATAACCCTAACCCTAACCTTAATCCTAACCCTAAATGCAGTGGATTCCAACCTTAACTCTAATCCTAATGTGCTTGATTCTAACACTAACTCTAAATCGTCAATCTCAACACTAAGCCTACCACTAAATGCACTCGAATCTAACCTAAAAGGCAATCCTGACCCTAAGCCTAACCGTAAACCTCGATTTTACCAACACAAACCCTAACCCTAATCCTAACCCTACTCCTATTCCTACCTCTATATGCACTCTAACCCTAACCCTAACCCAACCCCTAACACTAAAAATGCGCTTGATTCTAACCCTAACCTTAACCCTAACCCTAACCCTAACCCTCAATTCAAAGAAACCTAACCCTAAACCTAACTGTAACCCTAAAACTATCCTTAAATGCTCTCGATTCTAATCCTGACCCTAATAACCCTAACCCTAACCCTAAGCCTAAATGCAGTGGATTCTAACCATAACTCTAACCCTCATGTGCTTGATTCTAAGCCTAACACTAAATCGTCAATCTCAACACTAACCCTAACCCTAAATGCGCTCGATTCTAACCCAAAAGGCAATCCTGTCCCTAAGCCTAACCCTAAACTTCGATTCTAAAAACACAAACCCTAACCCTAATCCTAACCCTAAATGCACTGTATTCTAACCATAACTAAAACCCTAATGTGCTCGATTCTAACCCTAACGCTAAATCGTCAATTTCAACACTATCCCTAAGCCTAAATGCACTGGATTCTAACCGAAAAGCCATTCCTGACCCTAAGCCTAACCGTAAACCTCGATTCTACCACACAAACCTTAACCCTAATCCTAACTCTACTCATACCCCTACATCTAAATGCACTCTAAGCCATACCCTGACGAAAACCACAACACTAAAAATGCGCCTGATTCTAACTGTAACCCTAACCCTAAGCCTAACCTTAAGCCTAACCCTCGATACTACGAAAGCTAACCCTAAACCTAACTCTAACCCTAGCACTATCCTTAAATGCTCTCGATTCTAACCCTGACCCTAAACCCAAGTCTAACCCTAACCCTAACCCTAACCCTAACCCTAACCCTAAATGCACTGACTTCCAACCATAACTCTAACCCTAAATGTGCTCGATTCAAACCCTAACACTAAATCGTCAATTTGAACACTAACCCAAAGCCTAAATACACTCGATTCCGATCCAAAATGCAATCCTGACCCTAAGCCTAAACCTACACCTCGATTCTACCAACACAAATCTTAACCCTAATCCTAACCCTACCCCTACCACTAGCCCTAAAAGCACTTTAACCCTAAACCTCTCCCTAACGCTAACAATAAAACTGTGCTTGATTCTAACCCTAACCCTCACCCTAAGCCGAACCCTAAGCCTAACCCTCGATTCTACGAAAGCTAACCCTAAACCTAACTCTACTCATACCCCTACCCCTAAATGCACTCTAAGCCATACCCTGACAAAAACGAGAACACTAAAAATGCGCCTGATTCTAACCCTAACCCTAACCCTAAGCCTAATCTTAAGCCTAACCCGCGATTCTTCGAAAGCGAACGCTAAACCTAACTCTAACCCTAGCACTACTCTTAAATGCTCTCGATTTTAACCCTGACCCTAACTTTAACCTTAACCCTAACCCTAAATGCACTGACTTCTAACCATAACTCTAACCCTAAATGTGCTCGATTCAAATCCTAACACTAAATCGTCAATTTGAACACTAACCCAAAGCCTAAATACACTCGATTCAGATCCAAAATGCAAACCTGACTCTAAGCCTAAACCTAAACTTCGATTCAACCAACACAAACTTTAACCCTAATCCTAACCCTACCCCTACCACTAGCCCTAAAAGCACTTTAACCCTAACCCTCTCCTTAACGCTAACACTAAAACTGTGCTTGATTCTAACCCTAACCCTCACCCTAAGACTAACACTCGATTCTATGAAAGCTAACCCTAAACCTAACTCTAATCCTAGCACTATCCTTAAATGCTCTCGATTCTAACCCTGACCCTAAACCTAACCCTAACCGTAACCCTAAGCCTAACCCTAACCCTAAATGCACTGAATTCTAATCATAACTCTTTCCCTAAATGTGCTTGATTCTAACGCAAAACTAAATCATCAATTTCTGCACTATCCCTAAGCCTAAATGCTCTGAATTATGACCCAAAATGCTCTCCTGACCCTAAGCCTAACCCAAAACCTCGATTCTACCAACACAAACCCTAACCCTAATCCTAACCCATCTCCTCCCCTACCCCTAAATGCACTCAAACCCTAACCCTAACCCCAACCCTAACACTAAAAATGCACTTGATTCTAACCCTAATCCTTACCCTAACTCTAACCCGAACACTGACCCTCGATTCTATGAAAGCTAACCCTATACCTAACTCTAACCCTAACACGATCCTTAAATGCACCCGATTCTAACCCTCACCCTAAACATAACCCTAACCCTAACCTTAATCCTAACCCTAAATGCACTGGATTCCAACCTTAACTCTAATCCTAATGTGCTTGATTCGAACACTAACTCTAAATCGTCAATCTCAACACTAAGCCTAACACTAAATGCACTCGACTCTAAGCCAAAAGGCAATCCTGACCCTAAGCCTAACCCTAACCCTCGATTTTACCAACACAAACCCTAACCCTAATCCTAACGCTACTCCTATCCCTACCTCTATATGCACTCTAACCCTAACCCTACCCCAACCCCTAACACTAAAAATGCGCTTGATTCTAACCCTAACCTTAAAACTAACCCTAACCCTAACCCTCAATTCAACGAAACCTAACCCTAAACCTAACTCTAACACTAAAACTATCCTTAAATGCTCTCGATTCTAAGCCTGACCCTAATAACCTAAACCCCAACCCTAAGCCTAAATGCAGTAGATTCTAACCATAACTCTAACCCTCATGTGCTTGATTCCAAGCCTAACACTAAATCGTCAATCTCAACACTAACCCTAACCCTAAATGCACTCGATTCTAACCCAAAAGGCAATCCTGTCCCTAAGCCTAACCCTAGTCTTCGGTTCTAAAAACACAAAACCTAACCCTAATCCTAACCCTGAATGCACTGTATTCTAACCATAACTATAACCCTAATGTGCTCGATTCTAACCCTAACACTAAATCGTCAATTTCAACAATATCCCTAAGCCTAAATGCACTGGATTCTAATCCAAAAGCCATTCCTGACCCTAAGCCTAACCCTAAACCTCGATTCTACCAACACAAACCTTATCCCTAATCCTAACTCTACTCATACCCCTACCCCTAAATGCACTCTAAGCCATACCCTGACGAAAACCACAACACTAAAAATGCGCCTGATTCTAACCGTAACCCTAACCCTAAGCCTAACCTTAAGCCTAACCCTCGATTCTACGAAAGCGAACGCTAAACCTAACTCTAACCCTAGCACTACCCTTAAATGCTCTCGATTTTAACCCTGACCCTAACCCTAACCCTAACCCTAACCTTAAATGCACTGACTTCTAACCATAACTCTAACCCTAAATGTGCTCGATTCAAACCCTAACACTAAATCGTCAATTTGAACACTAACCCAAAGCCTAAATACACTCGATTCAGATCCAAAATGCAATCCCGACCCTAAGCTTAACCTAAACCTCGATTTTACCAACACAAACCTTAACCCTAATCCTAACCCTTCCCCTACCACTAGCCCTAAAAGCACTTTAACCCTAACCCTCTCCCTAACGCTAACACTAAAACTCTGCTTGATTCTAACCCTAAACCTCACCCTAAGCCGAACCCTAAGCTTAACCCTCGATTCTACGAAAGCTAACCCTAAACCTAACTCTGCCCTAGCACTGTCCTTAAATGCTCTCGATTCTAATCTGACCCTAATAACCCTAACCCTAACCCTAAGCCTAAATGCAGTGGATTCTAACCATAACTCTAACCCTCATGTGCTTGATTCTAAGCCTAACACTAAATCGTCAATCTCAACACTAACCCTAACCCTAAATGCGCTCGATTCTAACCCAAAAGGCAATCCTGTCCCTAAGCCTAACCCTAAACTTCGATTCTATAAACACAAACCCTAACCCTAATCCTAACCCTAAATGCACTGTATTCTAACCATAACTATAACCCTAATGTGCTCGATTCTAACCCTAACACTAAATCGTCAATTTCAACAATATCCCTAAGCCTAAATCCACTGGATTCTAACCGAAAAGCCATTCCTGACCCTAAGCCTAACCCTAAACCTCCATTCTACCAACACAAACCTTAACCCTAATCCTAACTCTACTCATACCCCTACCACTAAATGCACTCTAAGCCATACCCTGACGAAAACCACAACAATAAAAATGCGCCTGTTTGTAACCCGACCCCTAACCCCAAGCCTAACCTTAAGCCTAACCCTCGATTCTATGAAAGCGAACGCTAAACCTAACTCTAACCTTAGCACTATCCTTAAATGCTCTCGATTCTAACCCTGACCTTAAACCTAAACCTAACCCTAACCCTAAGAATAACCCTAACCCTAAATGCACTGAATTCTAATCATAACTCTTTCCCTAAACGTGCTTGATTCTAACGATAAAACTTAATCATCAATTTCAACACTAACCCTAAGCCTAAATGCTCTGAATTATGACCCAAAATACTCTCCTGACCCTAAGCCTAACCCAAAACCTCGATTCTACCAACACAAACCCTAACCCCAATCCTAACCCAACTCCTCCCCTACCCCTAAATGCACTCAAACCCTAACCCTAACCCCAACCCTAACACTAAAAATGCACTTGATTCTAACCCTAATCCTTACCCTAACTCTCACCCGAACACTGACCCTCGATTCTATGAAAGCTAACCCTATACCTACCTCTAACCCTAACACTGTCCTGAAATGCACTGGATTCTAACCCTCACCCTAAACATAACCCTAACCCTAACCTTAATCCTAACCCTAAATGCACTGGATTCCAACCTTAACTCTAATTCTAATGTGCTTGATTCTAACACTAACTCTAAATCGTCAATCTCAACACAAGCCTACCACTAAATGCACTCGAATCTAACCCAAAAGGCAATCCTGACCCTAAGCCTAGCCATAAACCTCTATTTTACCAACACAAACCCTGACGCTAATCCTAACCCTACTCCTATCCCTACCTCTATATGCACTCTAACCCTAACCCTACCCGAACCCCTAACACTAAAAATGCGCATGATTCTAACCCTAACCTTAACCCTAACCCTAACCCTAACCCTCAATTCAACGAAACCTAACCCTAAACCTAACTCTAACCCTAAAACTATCCTTAAATGCTGTCGATTCTAATCCTGACCCTAATAACCCTAACCCTAAGCCTAAGCCTAAATGCAGTGGATTCTAACCATAACTCTAACCCTCATGTGCTTGATTCTAAGCCTAACACTAAATCGTCAATCTCAACACTAACCCTAACCCTAAATGCACTCGATTCTAACCCAAAAGGCAATCCTGTCCCTAAGCCTAACCCTAATCTTCGATTCTAAAAACACAAACCCTAACCCTAATCCTAACCCTAAATGCACTGTATTCTAACCATAACTATAACCCAAATGAGCTCGATTCTAACCCTAACACTAAATCGTCAATGTCAACACTATCCCTAAGCCTAAATGCACTGGATTCTAACCCAAAAGCCATTATTGACCCTAAGCCTAACCCTAAACCTCGATTCTACCAACACAAGCCTTAAACCTAATCATAACTCTACTCATACCCCTACCACTAAATGCACTCTAAGCCATACCCTGACGAAAACCACAACACTAAAAATGCGCCTGATTCTAACCTTAACCCTAACCCTAAGCCTAACCTTAAGCCTAACCCTCGATTCTACGAAAGCTAACGCTAAACATAACTCTAACCCTAGCACTATCCTTAAATGCTCTCGATTTTAACCCTGACCCTAACCCTAACCCTAACCCTAACCCTAAATGCACTGACTTCTAACCATAACTCTGACCCTAAATGTGCTCGATTCAAACCCTAACACTAAATCGTCAATTTGAACACTAACCCAAAGCCTAAATACACTCGATTCAGATCCAAAATGCAATCCCGACCCTAAGCCTAAACCTAAACCTCGATTTTACCAACACAAACCTTAACCCTAATCCTAACCCTTCCCCTACCACTAGCCCTAAAAGCACTTTAACCCTAACCCTCTCCCTAACGCTAACACTAAAACTCTGCTTGATTCTAACCCTAACCCTCACCCTAAGCCGAACCCTAAGCCTAACCCTCGATTCTACGAAAGCTAACCCTAAACCTAACTCTGCCCTAGCACTGTCCTTAAATGCTCTCGATTCTAATCCTGACCCTAATAACCCTAACCCTAACCCTAAGCCTAAATGCAGTGGATTCTAACCATAACTCTAACCCTCATGTGCTTGATTCTAAGCCTAACACTAAATCGTCAATCTCAACACTAACCCTAACCCTAAATGCGCTCGATTCTAACCGAAAAGGCAATCCTGTCCCTAAGCCTAACCCTAAACTTCGATTCTATAAACACAAACCCTAACCCTAATCCTAACACTAAATGCACTGTATTCTAACCATAACTATAACCCTAATGTGCTCGATTCTAACCCTAACACTAAATCGTCAATTTCAACAATATCCCTAAGCCTAAATCCACTGGATTCTAATCGAAAAGCCATTCCTGACCCTAAGCCTAACCCTAAACCTCCCTTCTACCAACACAAACCTTAACCCTAATCCTAACTCTACTCATACCCCTACCACTAAATGCACTCTAAGCCATACCCTGACGAAAACCACAACACTAAAAATGCGCCTGTTTGTAACCCTAACCCTAACCCCAAGCCTAACCTTAAGCCTAACCCTCGATTCTACGAAAGCGAACGCTAAACCTAACTCTAACCCTAGCACTATCCTTAAATGATCTCGATTCTAACCCTGACCCTAACTCTAACCCTGACCCTAACCCTAACGCTAACCCTAAACCTAAATGCACTGACTTCTAACCATAACTCTAACCCTAAATGTGCTCGATTCAAACCCTAACACTAAATCGTCAATTTGAACACTAACCCAACGCCTCAATACACTCGATTCAGATCCAAAATGCAATCCTGACCCTAAGCCTAAACCTAAACCTCGATTCTACCAACACAAACCTTAACCCTAATCCTAACCCTACCCCTACCACTAGCCCTAAAAGCACTTTAACCCTAAACCTCTCCCTAACGCTAACAATAAAACTGTGCTTGACTCTAACCCTAACCCTCACCCTAAGCCGAACACTAAGTCTAACCCTCGATTCTACGAAATCTAACGCTAAACCTAATTCTAATCCTAGCACTATCCTTAAATGTTCTCAATTCTAACCCTGACCCTAAACCCAACCCTAACCCTAAGTCTAAGCCTAACCCTAACCCTAAATGCAATGAATTCTAATCATAACTCTTTACCTGAATGTGCTTGATTCTAACGATAAAACTAAATCATCAATATCTACACTAACCCTAAGCCTAAATGCTTTAAATTATGACCCAAAATGCTCTCCTGACCCTAAGCCTAACCCAAAACCTCGATTCTACCAACACAAACCCTAACCCTAATCCTAACCCAACTCCTCCCCTAGCCCTAAATGCACGCAAACCCTAACCCTAACCCCAACCCTAACACTAAAAATGCACTTGATTCTAACCCTAATCCTTACCCTAACTCTAATTCGAACACTGACCCTCGATTCTATGAAAGCTAACCCTATACCTAACTCTAACCCTAACACGA
Organism: Notamacropus eugenii; assembly: GCF_028372415.1. Taxonomy (NCBI): domain Eukaryota; kingdom Metazoa; phylum Chordata; class Mammalia; order Diprotodontia; family Macropodidae; genus Notamacropus; species Notamacropus eugenii. The sequence continues at coordinate 168,079,857 of NC_092877.1, read as the reverse complement.
TCCTTAAATGCACTCGATTCTAACCCTCACCCTAAACGTAACCCTAACCCTAACCTTAATCCTAACCCTAAATGCACTGAATTCCAATCTTAACTCAAATCCTAATGTACTTGATTCTAACACTAACTCTAAATCGTCAATCTCAACACTAAGCCTAACACTAAATGCACTCGACTCTAACCCCAAAGGCAATCCTGACCCTAAGCCTAACCGTAAACCTCGATTTTACCAACACAAACCCTAACCCTAATCCTAACCCTACTCCTATTCCTACCTCTATATGCACTCTAACCCTAACCCTAACCCAACCCCTAACACTAAAAATGCGCTTGATTCTAACCCTAACCTTAACCGTAACCCTAACCCTAACCCTCAATTCAACGAAACCTAACCCTAAACCTAACTCTAACCCTAAAACTATCCTTAAATGCTCTCGATTCTAATCCTAACCCTAATAACCCTAATCCTAACCCTAAGCCTAAATGCAGTGGATTCTAACCATAACTCTAACCCTCATGTGCTTGATTCTAAGCCTAACACTAAATCGTCAATCTCAACAATAATCCTAACCCTAAATGCGCTCGATTCTAACCCAAAAGGCAATCCTGTCCCTAAGCCTAACCCTAAACTTCGATTCTATAAACACAAACACTAACCCTAATCCTAACCCTAAATGCACTGTATTCTAACCATAACTATAACCCTAATGTGCTCGATTCTAACCCTAACACTAAATCGTCAATTTCAACAATATCCCTAAGCCTAAATCCCCTGGATTCTAATCGAAAAGCCATTCCTGACCCTAAGCCTAACCCTAAACCTCCCTTCTACCAACACAAACCTTAACCCTAATCCTAACTCTACTCATACCCCTACCACTAAATGCACTCTAAGCCATACCCTGACGAAAACCACAACACTAAAAATGCGCCTGTTTGTAACCCTAACCCTAACCCCAAGCCTAACCTTAAGCCTAACCCTCGATTCTACGAAAGCGAACGCTAAACCTAACTCTAACCCTAGCACTATCCTTAAATGATCTCGATTCTAACCCTGACCCTAACTCTAACCCTGACCCTAACCCTAACGCTAACCCTAAACCTAAATGCACTGACTTCTAACCATAACTCTAACCCTAAATGTGCTCGATTCAAACCCTAACACTAAATCGTCAATTTGAACACTAACCCAACGCCTCAATACACTCGATTCAGATCCAAAATGCAATCCTGACCCTAAGCCTAAACCTAAACCTCGATTCTACCAACACAAACCTTAACCCTAATCCTAACCCTACCCCTACCACTAGCCCTAAAAGCACTTTAACCCTAAACCTCTCCCTAACGCTAACAATAAAACTGTGCTTGACTCTAACCCTAACCCTCACCCTAAGCCGAACACTAAGTCTAACCCTCGATTCTACGAAATCTAACGCTAAACCTAATTCTAATCCTAGCACTATCCTTAAATGTTCTCAATTCTAACCCTGACCCTAAACCCAACCCTAACCCTAAGTCTAAGCCTAACCCTAACCCTAAATGCAATGAATTCTAATCATAACTCTTTACCTGAATGTGCTTGATTCTAACGATAAAACTAAATCATCAATATCTACACTAACCCTAAGCCTAAATGCTTTAAATTATGACCCAAAATGCTCTCCTGACCCTAAGCCTAACCCAAAACCTCGATTCTACCAACACAAACCCTAACCCTAATCCTAACCCAACTCCTCCCCTAGCCCTAAATGCACGCAAACCCTAACCCTAACCCCAACCCTAACACTAAAAATGCACTTGATTCTAACCCTAATCCTTACCCTAACTCTAATTCGAACACTGACCCTCGATTCTATGAAAGCTAACCCTATACCTAACTCTAACCCTAACACGATCCTTAAATGCACTCGATTCTAACCCTCACCCTAAACGTAACCCTAACCCTAACCTTAATCCTAACCCTAAATGCACTGAATTCCAATCTTAACTCAAATCCTAATGTACTTGATTCTAACACTAACTCTAAATCGTCAATCTCAACACTAAGCCTAACACTAAATGCACTCGACTCTAACCCCAAAGGCAATCCTGACCCTAAGCCTAACCGTAAACCTCGATTTTACCAACACAAACCCTAACCCTAATCCTAACCCTACTCCTATTCCTACCTCTATATGCACTCTAACCCTAACCCTAACCCAACCCCTAACACTAAAAATGCGCTTGATTCTAACCCTAACCTTAACCGTAACCCTAACCCTAACCCTCAATTCAACGAAACCTAACCCTAAACCTAACTCTAACCCTAAAACTATCCTTAAATGCTCTCGATTCTAATCCTAACCCTAATAACCCTAACCCTAACCCTAAGCCTAAATGCAGTGGATTCTAACCATAACTCTAACCCTCATGTGCTTGATTCTAAGCCTAACACTAAATCGTCAATCTCAACAATAATCCTAACCCTAAATGCGCTCGATTCTAACCCAAAAGGCAATCCTGTCCCTAAGCCTAACCCTAAACTTCGATTCTATAAACACAAACACTAACCCTAATCCTAACCCTAAATGCACTGTATTCTAACCATAACTATAACCCTAATGTGCTCGATTCTAACCCTAACACTAAATCGTCAATTTCAAAAATATCCCTAAGCCTAAATCCCCTGGATTCTAATCGAAAAGCCATTCCTGACCCTAAGCCTAACCCTAAACCTCCCTTCTACCAACACAAACCTTAACCCTAATCCTAACTCTACTCATACCCCTACCACTAAATGCACTCTAAGCCATACCCTGACGAAAACCACAACACTAAAAATGCGCCTGTTTGTAACCCGAACCCTAACCCCAAGCCTAACCTTAAGCCTAACCCTCGATTCTATGAAGGCGAACGCTAAACCTAACTCTAACCCTAGCACTATTCTTAAATGCTCTCGATTCTAACCCTGACCCTAAACCTAAACCTAACCCTAACCCTAAGCCTAACCCTAACCCTAAATGCACTGAATTCTAATCGTAACTCTTTCCCTAAATGTGCTTGATTCTAACGATAAAACTAAATCATCAATTTCAACACTAACCCTAAGCCTAAATGCTCTGAATTATGACCCCAAATGCTCTCCTGACCCTAAGCCTAACCCAAAACCTCGATTCTACCAACACAAACCCTAACCCTAATCCTAACCCTACCCCTACCACTAGCCCTAAAAGCACTTTAATCCTAAACCTCTCCCAAACGCTAACAATAAAATTGTGCTTGACTCTAACCCTAACCCTAACCCTAAGCCTAACCTTAAGCCTAACCCTCGATTCTAAGAAAGCTAACGCTAAACGTAACTCTAAGCCTAGCACTATCCTTAAATGCTCTCGATTTTAACCCTGACCCTAACCCTAACCCTAACCCTAACCCTAAATGCACTGAATTCTAACCATAACTCTAACCCTAAATGTGCTCGATTGAAACCCTAACACTAAATCGTCAATTTGAACACTAAACCAAAGCCTCAATACACTCGATTCAGATCCAAAATGCAATCCTGACCCTAAGCCTAAACCTAAACCTCGATTCTACCAACACAAACCTTAACCCTAATCCTAACCCTACCCCTACCACTAGCCCTAAAAGCACTTTAACCCTAAACCTCTCCCTAACGCTAACACTAAAACTGTGCTTGATTCTTACCCTAACCCTCACCCTAAGCCGAACCCTAAGCCTAACCCTCGATGCCACGAAAGCTAACCCTAAACATAACTCTAATCCTAGCACTATCCTTAAATGCTCTCGATTCTAACCCTGACCCTAAACCCAACCCTAACCCTAACCCTAAGCTTAACCCTAACCCTAAATGCACTGAATTCTAATCATAACTCTTTCCCTGAATGTGCTTGATTCTAACGATAAAACTAAATCATCAATTTCTACACTAACCCTAAGCCTAAATGCTCTGAATTATGACCCAAAATGCTCTCCTGACCCTAAGCCTAACCCAAAACCTCGATTCTACCAACACAAACCCTAACCCTAATCCTAACCCTACCCCTACCACTAGCCCTAAAAGCACTTTAATCCTAAACCTCTCCCAAACGCTAACAATAAAATTGTGCTTGACTCTAACCCTAACCCTAACCCTAAGCCTAACCTTAAGCCTAACCCTCGATTCTAAGAAAGCTAACGCTAAACGTAACTCTAACCCTAGCACTATCCTTAAATGCTCTCGATTTTAACCCTGACCCTAACCCTAACCCTAACCCTAACCCTAAATGCACTGACTTCTAACCATAACTCTAACCCTAAATGTGCTCGATTGAAACCCTAACACTAAATCGTCAATTTGAACACTAACCCAAAGCCTCAATACACTCGATTCAGATCCAAAATGCAATCCTGACCCTAAGCCTAAACCTAAACCTCGATTCTACCAACACAAACCTTAACCCTAATCCTAACCCTACCCCTACCACTAGCACTATAAGCACTTTAACCCTAAACCTCTCCCTAACGCTAACACTAAAACTGTGCTTGATTCTTACCCTAACCCTCACCCTAAGCCGAACCCTAAGCCTAACCCTCGATGCCACGAAAGCTAACCCTAAACATAACTCTAATCCTAGCACTATCCTTAAATGCTCTCGATTCTAACCCTGACCCTAAACCCAACCCTAACCCTAACCCTAAGCTTAACCCTAACCCTAAATGCACTGAATTCTAATCATAACTCTTTCCCTGAATGTGCTTGATTCTAACGATAAAACTAAATCATCAATTTCTACACTAACCCTAAGCCTAAATGCTCTGAATTATGACCCAAAATGCTCTCCTGACCCTAAGCCTAACCCAAAACCTCGATTTTACCAACACAAACCCTAACCCTAATCTTAACCCAACTCCTCTCCTACCCCTAAATGCACTCAAACCCTAACCCTAACCCCAACCCTAACACTAAAAATGCACTTGATTCCAACCCTAATCCTTACCCTAACTCTAACGCGAACATTGACCCTCGATTCTATGAAAGCTAACCCTATACCTAACTCTAACCCTAACACTATTCTTAAATGCACTCGATTCTAACCCTCACCCTAAACATAACCCTAACACTAACCTTAATCCTAAGGCTAAATGCACTGGATTCCAACCTTAACTCTAATCCTAATGTGCTTGATTCTAACACTAACTCTAAATCGTCAATCTCAACTCTAAGCCTAACACTAAATGCACTCGAATCTGACCCAAAAGGGAATCCTGAACCTAAGCCTAACCGTAAACCTCGATTTTACCAACACAAACCCTAACCCTAATCCTAACCCTACTCCTATCCCTACCTCTATATGCACTCTAACCCTAACCCTAACCCAACCCCTAACACTAAAAATGCGCTTGATTCTAACCCTAACCTTAACCCTAACCCTAACCCTAACCCTCAATTCAACGAAACCTAACCCTAAACCTAACTCTAACCCTAAAACTATCCTTAAATGCTCTCGATTCTATCCCTGACCCTAATAACCCTAACCCTAACCCTAAGCCTAAATGCAGTGGATTCTAACCATAACTCTAACCCTCATGTGCTTGATTCTAAGCCTAACACTAAATCGTCAATCTCAACACTAACCCTAACCATAAATGCGCTCGATTCTAATCCAAAAGGCAATCCTGTCCCTAAGCCTAACCCTAAACTTCGATTCTAAAAAGACAAACCCTAACCCTAATCCTAACCCTAAATGCACTGTATTCTAACCATAACTATAACCCTAATGTGCTCGATTCTAACCCTAACACTAAATCGTCAATTTCAACACTATCCCTAAGCCTAAATGCACTGGATGCTAATCCAAAAGCCATTCCTGACCCTAAGCCTAACCGTAAACCTCGATTCTACCACACAAACCTTAACCCTAATCCTAACTCTACTCATACCCCTACATCTAAATGCACTCTAAGCCATACCCTGACGAAAACCACAACACAAAAAATGTGCCTGATTCTAACCCTAACCCTAACCCTAAGCCTAACCTTAAGCCTAACCCTCGATTCTACGAAAGCGAACCCTAAACCTAACTCTAACCCTAGCACTATCCTTAAATGCTCTCGATTCTAACCCTGACCCTAAACCCAAGTCTAACCCTAACCCTAACCCTAACCCTAAATGCACTGACTTCTAACCATAACTCTGACCCTAAATGTGCTGGATTCAAACCCTAACACTAAATCGTCAATTTGAACACTAACCCAAAGCCTCAATACACTCGATTCAGATCCAAAATGCAATCCTGACCCTAAGCCTAAACCTAAACCTCGATTCTACCAACACAAATCTTAACCCTAATCCTAACCCTACCCCTACCACTAGCCCTAAAAGCACTTTAACCCTAAACCTCTCCCTAACGCTAACAATAAAACTGTGCTTGATTCTAACCCTAACCCTCACCCTAAGCCGAACCCTAAGCCTAACCCTCGATTCTACGAAAGCTAACCCTAAACCTAACTCTACTCATACCCCTACCCCTAAATGCACTCTAAGCCATACCCTGACGAAAACGAGAACACTAAAAATGCGCCTGATTCTAACCCTAACACTAACCCTAAGCCTAACCTTAAGCCTAACCCGCGATTCTTCGAAAGCGAACGCTAAACCTAACTCTAACCCTAGCACTACTCTTAAATGCTCTCGATTTTAACCCTGACCCTAACCTTAACCCTAACCCTAACCCTAAATGCACTGACTTCTAACCATAACTCTAACCCTAAATGTGCTCAATTCAAACCCTAACACTAAATCGTCAATTTGAACACTAACCCAAAGCCTCAATACACTCGATTCAGATCCAAAATGCAATCCTGACCCTAAGCCTAAACCTAAACCTCGATTCTACCAACACAAACCTTAACCCTAATCCTAACCCTACCCCTACCACTAGCACTATAAGCACTTTAACCCTAACCCTCTCCCTAACGCTAACACTAAAACTGTGCTTGATTCTTACCCTAACCCTCACCCTAAGCCGAACCCTAAGCCTAACCCTCGATGCCACGAAAGCTAACCCTAAACATAACTCTAATCCTAGCACTATCCTTAAATGCTCTCGATTCTAACCCTGACCCTAAACCCAACCCTAACCCTAACCCTAAGCTTAACCCTAACCCTAAATGCACTGAATTCTAATCATAACTCTTTCCCTGAATGTGCTTGATTCTAACGATAAAACTAAATCATCAATTTCTACACTAACCCTAAGCCTAAATGCTCTGAATTATGACCCAAAATGCTCTCCTGACCCTAAGCCTAACCCAAAACCTCGATTTTACCAACACAAACCCTAACCCTAATCTTAACCCAACTCCTCTCCTACCCCTAAATGCACTCAAACCCTAACCCTAACCCCAACCCTAACACTAAAAATGCACTTGATTCCAACCCTAATCCTTACCCTAACTCTAACGCGAACATTGACCCTCGATTCTATGAAAGCTAACCCTATACCTAACTCTAACCCTAACACTATTCTTAAATGCACTCGATTCTAACCCTCACCCTAAACATAACCCTAACACTAACCTTAATCCTAAGGCTAAATGCACTGGATTCCAACCTTAACTCTAATCCTAATGTGCTTGATTCTAACACTAACTCTAAATCGTCAATCTCAACTCTAAGCCTAACACTAAATGCACTCGAATCTGACCCAAAAGGGAATCCTGAACCTAAGCCTAACCGTAAACCTCGATTTTACCAACACAAACCCTAACCCTAATCCTAACCCTACTCCTATCCCTACCTCTATATGCACTCTAACCCTAACCCTAACCCAACCCCTAACACTAAAAATGCGCTTGATTCTAACCCTAACCTTAACCCTAACCCTAACCCTAACCCTCAATTCAACGAAACCTAACCCTAAACCTAACTCTAACCCTAAAACTATCCTTAAATGCTCTCGATTCTATCCCTGACCCTAATAACCCTAACCCTAACCCTAAGCCTAAATGCAGTGGATTCTAACCATAACTCTAACCCTCATGTGCTTGATTCTAAGCCTAACACTAAATCGTCAATCTCAACACTAACCCTAACCATAAATGCGCTCGATTCTAATCCAAAAGGCAATCCTGTCCCTAAGCCTAACCCTAAACTTCGATTCTAAAAAGACAAACCCTAACCCTAATCCTAACCCTAAATGCACTGTATTCTAACCATAACTATAACCCTAATGTGCTCGATTCTAACCCTAACACTAAATCGTCAATTTCAACACTATCCCTAAGCCTAAATGCACTGGATGCTAATCCAAAAGCCATTCCTGACCCTAAGCCTAACCGTAAACCTCGATTCTACCACACAAACCTTAACCCTAATCCTAACTCTACTCATACCCCTACATCTAAATGCACTCTAAGCCATACCCTGACGAAAACCACAACACAAAAAATGTGCCTGATTCTAACCCTAACCCTAACCCTAAGCCTAACCTTAAGCCTAACCCTCGATTCTACGAAAGCGAACCCTAAACCTAACTCTAACCCTAGCACTATCCTTAAATGCTCTCGATTCTAACCCTGACCCTAAACCCAAGTCTAACCCTAACCCTAACCCTAACCCTAAATGCACTGACTTCTAACCATAACTCTGACCCTAAATGTGCTGGATTCAAACCCTAACACTAAATCGTCAATTTGAACACTAACCCAAAGCCTCAATACACTCGATTCAGATCCAAAATGCAATCCTGACCCTAAGCCTAAACCTAAACCTCGATTCTACCAACACAAATCTTAACCCTAATCCTAACCCTACCCCTACCACTAGCCCTAAAAGCACTTTAACCCTAAACCTCTCCCTAACGCTAACAATAAAACTGTGCTTGATTCTAACCCTAACCCTCACCCTAAGCCGAACCCTAAGCCTAACCCTCGATTCTACGAAAGCTAACCCTAAACCTAACTCTACTCATACCCCTACCCCTAAATGCACTCTAAGCCATACCCTGACGAAAACGAGAACACTAAAAATGCGCCTGATTCTAACCCTAACACTAACCCTAAGCCTAACCTTAAGCCTAACCCGCGATTCTTCGAAAGCGAACGCTAAACCTAACTCTAACCCTAGCACTACTCTTAAATGCTCTCGATTTTAACCCTGACCCTAACCTTAACCCTAACCCTAACCCTAAATGCACTGACTTCTAACCATAACTCTAACCCTAAATGTGCTCAATTCAAACCCTAACACTAAATCGTCAATTTGAACACTAACCCAAAGCCTCAATACACTCGATTCAGATCCAAAATGCAATCCTGACCCTAAGCCTAAACCTAAACCTCGATTCTACCAACACAAACCTTAACCCTAATCCTAACCCTACCCCTACCACTAGCACTATAAGCACTTTAACCCTAACCCTCTCCCTAACGCTAACACTAAAACTGTGCTTGATTCTTACCCTAACCCTCACCCTAAGCCGAACCCTAAGCCTAACCCTCGATGCCACGAAAGCTAACCCTAAACATAACTCTAATCCTAGCACTATCCTTAAATGCTCTCGATTCTAACCCTGACCCTAAACCCAACCCTAACCCTAACCCTAAGCTTAACCCTAACCCTAAATGCACTGAATTCTAATCATAACTCTTTCCCTGAATGTGCTTGATTCTAACGATAAAACTAAATCATCAATTTCTACACTAACCCTAAGCCTAAATGCTCTGAATTATGACCCAAAATGCTCTCCTGACCCTAAGCCTAACCCAAAACCTCGATTTTACCAACACAAACCCTAACCCTAATCTTAACCCAACTCCTCTCCTACCCCTAAATGCACTCAAACCCTAACCCTAACCCCAACCCTAACACTAAAAATGCACTTGATTCCAACCCTAATCCTTACCCTAACTCTAACGCGAACATTGACCCTCGATTCTATGAAAGCTAACCCTATACCTAACTCTAACCCTAACACTATTCTTAAATGCACTCGATTCTAACCCTCACCCTAAACATAACCCTAACACTAACCTTAATCCTAAGGCTAAATGCACTGGATTCCAACCTTAACTCTAATCCTAATGTGCTTGATTCTAACACTAACTCTAAATCGTCAATCTCAACTCTAAGCCTAACACTAAATGCACTCGAATCTGACCCAAAAGGGAATCCTGAACCTAAGCCTAACCGTAAACCTCGATTTTACCAACACAAACCCTAACCCTAATCCTAACCCTACTCCTATCCCTACCTCTATATGCACTCTAACCCTAACCCTAACCCAACCCCTAACACTAAAAATGCGCTTGATTCTAACCCTAACCTTAACCCTAACCCTAACCCTAACCCTCAATTCAACGAAACCTAACCCTAAACCTAACTCTAACCCTAAAACTATCCTTAAATGCTCTCGATTCTATCCCTGACCCTAATAACCCTAACCCTAACCCTAAGCCTAAATGCAGTGGATTCTAACCATAACTCTAACCCTCATGTGCTTGATTCTAAGCCTAACACTAAATCGTCAATCTCAACACTAACCCTAACCATAAATGCGCTCGATTCTAATCCAAAAGGCAATCCTGTCCCTAAGCCTAACCCTAAACTTCGATTCTAAAAAGACAAACCCTAACCCTAATCCTAACCCTAAATGCACTGTATTCTAACCATAACTATAACCCTAATGTGCTCGATTCTAACCCTAACACTAAATCGTCAATTTCAACACTATCCCTAAGCCTAAATGCACTGGATGCTAATCCAAAAGCCATTCCTGACCCTAAGCCTAACCGTAAACCTCGATTCTACCACACAAACCTTAACCCTAATCCTAACTCTACTCATACCCCTACATCTAAATGCACTCTAAGCCATACCCTGACGAAAACCACAACACAAAAAATGTGCCTGATTCTAACCCTAACCCTAACCCTAAGCCTAACCTTAAGCCTAACCCTCGATTCTACGAAAGCGAACCCTAAACCTAACTCTCACCCTAGCACTATCCTTAAATGCTCTCGATTCTAACCCTGACCCTAAACCCAAGTCTAACCCTAACCCTAACCCTAACCCTAAATGCACTGACTTCTAACCATAACTCTGACCCTAAATGTGCTGGATTCAAACCCTAACACTAAATCGTCAATTTGAACACTAACCCAAAGCCTCAATACACTCGATTCAGATCCAAAATGCAATCCTGACCCTAAGCCTAAACCTAAACCTCGATTCTACCAACACAAATCTTAACCCTAATCCTAACCCTACCCCTACCACTAGCCCTAAAAGCACTTTAACCCTAAACCTCTCCCTAACGCTAACAATAAAACTGTGCTTGATTCTAACCCTAACCCTCACCCTAAGCCGAACCCTAAGCCTAACCCTCGATTCTACGAAAGCTAACCCTAAACCTAACTCTACTCATACCCCTACCCCTAAATGCACTCTAAGCCATACCCTGACGAAAACGAGAACACTAAAAATGCGCCTGATTCTAACCCTAACACTAACCCTAAGCCTAACCTTAAGCCTAACCCGCGATTCTTCGAAAGCGAACGCTAAACCTAACTCTAACCCTAGCACTACTCTTAAATGCTCTCGATTTTAACCCTGACCCTAACCTTAACCCTAACCCTAACCCTAAATGCACTGACTTCTAACCATAACTCTAACCCTAAATGTGCTCAATTCAAACCCTAACACTAAATCGTCAATTTGAACACTAACCCAAAGCCTAAATACACTCGATTCAGATCCAAAATGCAAACCTGACTCTAAGCCTAAACCTAAACCTCGATTCAACCAACACAAACCTTAACCCTAATCCTAACCCTACCCCTACCACTAGCCCTAAAAGCACTTTAACCCTAACCCTCTCCCTAACGCTAACACTAAAACTGTGCTTGATTCTAACCCTAACCCTCACCCTAAGCCTATCCCTAAGACTAACACTCGATTCTATGAAAACTAACCCTAAACCTAACTCCAATCCTAGCACTATCCTTAAATGCTCTCGATTCTAACCCTGACCCTAAACCTAACCCTAACCCTAACCCTAAGCCTAACCCTAACCCTAAATGCACTGAATTCTAATCATAACTCTTTCCCTAAATGTGCTTGATTCTAACTCAAAACTAAATCATCAATTTCTGCACTAACCCTAAGCCTAAATGCTCTGAATTATGACCCAAAATGCTCTCCTGACCCTAAGCCTAACCCAAAACCTCGATTCTACCAACACAAACCCTAACCCTAATTCTAACCCAACTCCTCCCCTACCCCTAAATGCACTCAAACCCTAACCCTAACCCCAACCCTAACACTAAAAATGCACTTGATTCTAACCCTAATCCTTACCCTAACTCTAATTCGAACACTGACCCTCGATTCTATGAAAGCTAACCCTATACCTAACTCTAACCCTAACACGATCCTTAAATGCACTCGATTCTAACCCTCACCCTAAACATAACCCTAACCCTAACCTTAATCCTAACCCTAAATGCACTGGATTCCAACCTTAACTCTAATCCTAATGTGCTTGATTCTAACACTAACTCTAAATCGTCAATCTCAACACTAAGCCTAACACTAAATGCACTCGACTCTAACCCAAAAGGCAATCCTGACCCTAAGCCTAACCGTAAACCTCGATTTTACCAACACAAACCCTAACCCTAATCCTAACCCTACTCCTATCCCTACCTCTATATGCACTCTAACCCTAAACCTACCCCAACCCCTAACACTAAAAATGCGCTTGATTCTAACCCTAACCTTAAAACTAACCCTAACCATAACCCTCAATTCAACGAAACCTAACCCTAAACCTAACTCTAACACTAAAACTATCCTTAAATGCTCTCGATTCTAAGCCTGACCCTAATAACCTCAACCCCAACCCTAAGCCTAAATGCAGTAGATTCTAACCATAACTCTAACCCTCATGTGCTTGATTCCAAGCCTAACACTAAATCGTCAATCTCAACACTAACCCTAACCCTAAATGCACTCGATTCTACCCCAAAAGGCAATCCTGTCCCTAAGCCTAACCCTAATCTTCGGTTCTAAAAACACAAACCCTAACCCTAATCCTAACCCTAAATGCACTGTATTCTAACCATAACTATAACCCTAATGTGCTCGATTCTAGCCCTAACACTAAATCGTCAATTTCAACAATATCCCTATGCCTAAATGCACTGGATGCTAATCCAAAAGCCATTCCTGACCCTAAGCCTAACCCTAAACCTCGATTCTACCAACACAAACCTTAACCCTAATCCTAACTCTACTCATACCCCTACCCCTAAATGCACTCTAAGCCATACCCTGACGAAAACCACAACACTAAAAATGCGCCTGATTCTAACCGTAACCCTAACCCTAAGCCTAACCTTAAGCCTAACCCTCGATTCTACGAAAGCGAACGCTAAACCTAACTCTAACCCTAGCACTACCCTTAAATGCTCTCGATTTTAACCCTGACCCTAACCCTAACCCTGACCCTAACCCTAAATGCACTGACTTCTAACCATAACTCTAACCCTAAATGTGCTCGATTCAAACCCTAACACTCAATCGTCAATTTGAACACTAACCCAAAGCCTCAATACACTCGATTCAGATCCAAAATGCAATCCTGACCCTAAGCCTAAACCTAAACCTCGATTCTACCAACACAAATCTTAACCCTAATCCTAACCCTACCCCTACCACTAGCCCTAAAAGCACTTTAACCCTAAACCTCTCCCTAACGCTAACAATAAAACTGTGCTTGATTCTAACCCTAACCCTCACCCTAAGCCGAACCCTAAGCCTAACCCTCGATTCTACGAAAGCTAACCCTAAACCTAACTCTACTCATACCCCTATCCCTAAATGCACTCTAAGCCATACCCTGACGAAAACGAGAACACTAAAAATGCGCCTGATTCTAACCCTAACACTAACCCTAAGCCTAACCTTAAGCCTAACCCGCGATTCTTCGAAAGCGAACGCTAAACCTAACTCTAACCCTAGCACTACTCTTAAATGCTCTCGATTTTAACCCTGACCCTAACCTTAACCCTAACCCTAACCCTAAATGCACTGACTTCTAACCATAACTCTAACCCTAAATGTGCTCAATTCAAACCCTAACACTAAATCATCAATTTGAACACTAACCCAAAGCCTAAATACACTCGATTCAGATCCAAAATGCCAACCTGGCTCTAAGCCTAAACCTAAACCTCGATTCAACCAACACAAACCTTAACCCTAATCCTAACCCTACCCCTACCACTAGCCCTAAAAGCACTTTAACCCTAACCCTCTCCCTAACGCTAACACTAAAACTGTGCTTGATTCTAACCCTAACCCTCACCCTAAGCCTATCCCTAAGACTAACACTCGATTCTATGAAAACTAACCCTAAACCTAACTCTAATCCTAGCACTATCCTTAAATGCTCTCGATTCTAACCCTGACCCTAAACCTAACCCTAACCCTAACCCTAAGCCTAACCCTAACCCTAAATGCACTGAATTCTAATCATAACTCTTTCCCTAAATGTGCTTGATTCTAACTCAAAACTAAATCATCAATTTCTGCACTAACCCTAAGCCTAAATGCTCTGAATTATGACCCAAAATGCTCTCCTGACCCTAAGCCTAACCCAAAACCTCGATTCTACCAACACAAACCCTAACCCTAATCCTAACCCAACTCCTCCCCTACCCCTAAATGCACTCAAACCCTAACCCTAACCCCAACCCTAACACTAAAAATGCACTTGATTCTAACCCTAATCCTTACCCTAACTCTAATTCGAACACTGACCCTCGATTCTATGAAAGCTAACCCTATACTAACTCTAACCCTAACACGATCCTTAAATGCACTCGATTCTAACCCTCACCCTAAACATAACCCTAACCCTAACCTTAATCCTAACCCTAAATGCACTGGATTCCAACCTTAACTCTAATCCTAATGTGCTTGATTCTAACACTAACTCTAAATCGTCAATCTCAACACTAAGCCTAACACTAAATGCACTCGACTCTAACCCAAAAGGCAATCCTGACCCTAAGCCTAACCGTAAACCTCGATTTTACCAACACAAACCCTAACCCTAATCCTAACCCTACTCCTATCCCTACCTCTATATGCACTCTAACCCTAAACCTACCCCAACCCCTAACACTAAAAATGCGCTTGATTCTAACCCTAACCTTAAAACTAACCCTAACCATAACCCTCAATTCAACGAAACCTAACCCTAAACCTAACTCTAACACTAAAACTATCCTTAAATGCTCTCGATTCTAAGCCTGACCCTAATAACCTCAACCCCAACCCTAAGCCTAAATGCAGTAGATTCTAACCATAACTCTAACCCTCATGTGCTTGATTCCAAGCCTAACACTAAATCGTCAATCTCAACACTAACCCTAACCCTAAATGCACTCGATTCTAACCCAAAAGGCAATCCTGTCCCTAAGCCTAACCCTAAACTTCGATTCTAAAAACACAAACCCTAACCCTAATCATAACCCTAAATGCACTGTATTCTAACCATAACTATAACCCTAATGTGCTCGATTCTAACCCTAACACTAAATCGTCAATTTCAACAATATCCCTAAGCCTAAATGCACTGGATGCTAATCCAAAAGCCATTCCTGACCCTAAGCCTAACCCTAAACCTCGATTCTACCAACACAAACCTTAACCCTAATCCTAACTCTACTCATACCCCTACCCCTAAATGCACTCTAAGCCATACCCTGACGAAAACCACAACACTAAAAATGCGCCTGATTCTAACCGTAACCCTAACCCTAAGCCTAACCTTAAGCCTAACCCTCGATTCTACAAAAGCGAACGCTAAACCTAACTCTAACCCTAGCACTACCCTTAAATGCTCTCGATTTTAACCCTGACCCTAACCCTAACCCTGACCCTAACCCTAAATGCACTGACTTCTAACCATAACTCTAACCCTAAATGTGCTCGATTCAAACCCTAACACTCAATCGTCAATTTGAACACTAACGCAAAGCCTCAATACACTCGATTCAGATCCAAAATGCAATCCTGACCCTAAGCCTAAACCTAAACCTCGATTCTACCAACACAAACCTTAACCCTAATCCTAATCCTACCGATACCACTAGCCCTAAAAGCACTTTAACGCTTACCCTCTCCCTAACGCTAACACTAAAACTGTGCTTGATTCTAACCCTAACACGCACCCTAAGCCTAACCTTAAGCCTCACCCTCGATTCTACGAAAGCTAACCCTAAACCTAACTGTATCCCTAGCGCTATCTTTAAATGCTCTGGATTCTAACCCTGACCCTAAACCCAAGTCTAACCCTAACCCTAACCCTAACCCTAACCCTAACCCTAAATGCACTGACTTCTAACCATAACTCTAACCCTAAATGTGCTCGATTCAAACACTAACACTAAATCGTCAATTTGAACACTAACCCAAAGCCTAAATACACTAGATTCAGATCCAAAATGCAATCCTGACCCTAAGCCTAAACCTAAACCTCGATTCTACCAACACAAACCTTAACCCTAATCCTAACCCTACCCCTACCACTAGCCCTAAACGCACTTTAACCCTAACCATCTCCCTAACGCTAACACTAAAACTGTGCTTGATTCTAACCCTAACCCTCACCCTAAGCCGAACCCTAAGCCTAACCCTCGATGCCACGAAAGCTAAACCTAAACCTAACTCTAACCCTAGCACTATCCTTAAATGCTCTCGATTCTAACCCTGACCCTAAACTTAACCCTAACCCTAACCCTAAGCCTAACCCTAACCCTAAATGCACTGAATTCTAATCATAACTCTTTCCCTAAATGTGCTTGATTCTAACGCTAAAACTAAATCATCAATTTCTACACTAACCCTAAGCCTAAATGCTCTGAATTATGACCCAAAATGCTCTCCTGACCCTAAGCCTAACCCAAAACCTCGATTTTACCAACATAAACCCTAACCCTAATCTTAACCCAACTCCTCTCCTACCCCTAAATGCACTCAAACCCTAACCCTAACCCCAACCCTAACACTAAAAATGCACTTGATTCCAACCCTAATCCTTACCCTAACTCTAACGCGAACATTGACCCTCGATTCTATGAAAGCTAACCCTATACCTAACTCTAACCCTAACACTATTCTTAAATGCACTCGATTCTAACCCTCACCCTAAACATAACCCTAACACTAACCTTAATCCTAAGGCTAAATGCACTGGATTCCAACCTTAACTCTAATCCTAATGTGCTTGATTCTAACACTAACTCTAAATCGTCAATCTCAACTCTAAGCCTAACACTAAATGCACTCGAATCTGACCCAAAAGGGAATCCTGAACCTAAGCCTAACCGTAAACCTCGATTTTACCAACACAAACCCTAACCCTAATCCTAACCCTACTCCTATCCCTACCTCTATATGCACTCTAACCCTAACCCTAACCCAACCCCTAACACTAAAAATGCGCTTGATTCTAACCCTAACCTTAACCCTAACCCTAACCCTAACCCTCAATTCAACGAAACCTAACCCTAAACCTAACTCTAACCCTAAAACTATCCTTAAATGCTCTCGATTCTATCCCTGACCCTAATAACCCTAACCCTAACCCTAAGCCTAAATGCAGTGGATTCTAACCATAACTCTAACCCTCATGTGCTTGATTCTAAGCCTAACACTAAATCGTCAATCTCAACACTAACCCTAACCCTAAATGCGCTCGATTCTAACCCAAAAGGCAATCCTGTCCCTAAGCCTAACCCTAAACTTCGATTCTAAAAACACAAACCCTAACCCTAATCCTAACCCTAAATGCACTGTATTCTAACCATAACTATAACCCTAATGTGCTCGATTCTAACCCTAACACTAAATCGTCAATTTCAACACTATCCCTAAGCCTAAATGCACTGGATTCTAACCGAAAAGCCATTCCTGACCCTAAGCCTAACCGTAAACCTCGATTCTACCACACAAACCTTAACCCTAATCCTAACTCTACTCATACCCCTACATCTAAATGCACTCTAAGCCATACCCTGACGAAAACCACAACACAAAAAATGTGCCTGATTCTAACCCTAACCCTAACCCTAAGCCTAACCTTAAGCCTAACCCTCGATTCTACGAAAGCGAACCCTAAACCTAACTCTAACCCTAGCACTATCCTTAAATGCTCTCGATTCTAACCCTGACCCTAAACCCAAGTCTAACCCTAACCCTAACCCTAACCCTAACCCTAAATGCACTGACTTCTAACCATAACTCTGACCCTAAATGTGCTGGATTCAAACCCTAACACTAAATCGTCAATTTGAACACTAACCCAAAGCCTCAATACACTCGATTCAGATGCAAAATGCAATCCTGACCCTAAGCCTAAACCTAAACCTCGATTCTACCAACACAAATCTTAACCCTAATCCTAACCCTACCCCTACCACTAGCCCTAAAAGCACTTTAACCCTAAACCTCTCCCTAACGCTAACAATAAAACTGTGCTTGATTCTAACCCTAACCCTCACCCTAAGCCGAACCCTAAGCCCAACCCTCGATTCTACGAAAGCTAACCCTAAACCTAACTCTACTCGTACCCCTACCCCTAAATGCACTCTAAGCCATACCCTGACAAAAACGAGAACACTAAAAATGCGCCTGATTCTAACCCTAACACTAACCCTAAGCCTAACCTTAAGCCTAACCCGCGATTCTTCGAAAGCGAACGCTAAACCTAACTCTAACCCTAGCACTACTCTTAAATGCTCTCGATTTTAACCCTGACCCTAACCTTAACCCTAACCCTAACCCTAAATGCACTGACTTCTAACCATAACTCTAACCCTAAATGTGCTCGATTCAAACCCTAACACTAAATCGTCAATTTGAACACTAACCCAAAGCCTAAATACACTCGATTCAGATCCAAAATGCAAACCTGACTCTAAGCCTAAACCTAAACCTCGATTCAACCAACACAAACCTTAACCCTAATCCTAACCCTACCCCTACCACTAGCCCTAAAAGCACTTTAACCCTAACCCTCTCCCTAACGCTAACACTAAAACTGTGCTTGATTCTAACCCTAACCCTCACCCTAAGCCTATCCCTAAGACTAACACTCGATTCTATGAAAACTAACCCTAAACCTAACTCTAATCCTAGCACTATCCTTAAATGCTCTCGATTCTAACCCTGACCCTAAACCTAACCCTAACCCTAACCCTAAGCCTAACCCTAACCCTAAATGCACTGAATTCTAATCATAACTCTTTCCCTAAATGTGCTTGATTCTAACTCAAAACTAAATCATCAATTTCTGCACTAACCCTAAGCCTAAATGCTCTGAATTATGACCCAAAATGCTCTCCTGACCCTAAGCCTAACCCAAAACCTCGATTCTACCAACACAAACCCTAACCCTAATCCTAACCCAACTCCTCCCCTACCCCTAAATGCACTCAAACCCTAACCCTAACCCCAACCCTAACACTAAAAATGCACTTGATTCTAACCCTAATCCTTACCCTAACTCTAATTCGAACACTGACCCTCGATTCTATGAAAGCTAACCCTATACTAACTCTAACCCTAACACGATCCTTAAATGCACTCGATTCTAACCCTCACCCTAAACATAACCCTAACCCTAACCTTAATCCTAACCCTAAATGCACTGGATTCCAACCTTAACTCTAATCCTAATGTGCTTGATTCTAACACTAACTCTAAATCGTCAATCTCAACACTAAGCCTAACACTAAATGCACTCGACTCTAACCCAAAAGGCAATCCTGACCCTAAGCCTAACCGTAAACCTCGATTTTACCAACACAAACCCTAACCCTAATCCTAACCCTACTCCTATCCCTACCTCTATATGCACTCTAACCCTAAACCTACCCCAACCCCTAACACTAAAAATGCGCTTGATTCTAACCCTAACCTTAAAACTAACCCTAACCATAACCCTCAATTCAACGAAACCTAACCCTAAACCTAACTCTAACCCTAAAACTATCCTTAAATGCTCTCGATTCTAAGCCTGACCCTAATAACCTCAACCCCAACCCTAAGCCTAAATGCAGTAGATTCTAACCATAACTCTAACCCTCATGTGCTTGATTCCAAGCCTAACACTAAATCGTCAATCTCAACACTAACCCTAACCCTAAATGCACTCGATTCTACCCCAAAAGGCAATCCTGTCCCTAAGCCTAACCCTAATCTTCGGTTCTAAAAACACAAACCCTAACCCTAATCCTAACCCTAAATGCACTGTATTCTAACCATAACTATAACCCTAATGTGCTCGATTCTAACCCTAACACTAAATCGTCAATTTCAACAATATCCCTAAGCCTAAATGCACTGGATTCTAATCCAAAAGCCATTCCTGACCCTAAGCCTAACCCTAAACCTCGATTCTACCAACACAAACCTTAACCCTAATCCTAACTCTACTCATACCCCTACCCCTAAATGCACTCTAAGCCATACCCTGACGAAAACCACAACACTAAAAATGTGCCTGATTCTAACCGTAACCCTAACCCTAAGCCTAACCTTAAGCCTAACCCTCGATTCTAAGAAAGCGAACGCTAAACCTAACTCTAACCCTAGCACTACCCTTAAATGCTCTCGATTTTAACCCTGACCCTAACCCTAACCCTGACCCTAACCCTAAATGCACTGACTTCTAACCATAACTCTAACCCTAAATGTGCTCGATTCAAACCCTAACACTCAATCGTCAATTTGAACACTAACGCAAAGCCTCAATACACTCGATTCAGATCCAAAATGCAATCCTGACCCTAAGCCTAAACCTAAACCTCGATTCTACCAACACAAACCTTAACCCTAATCCTAATCCTACCGATACCACTAGCCCTAAAAGCACTTTAACGCTTACCCTCTCCCTAACGCTAACACTAAAACTGTGCTTGATTCTAACCCTAACACGCACCCTAAGCCTAACCTTAAGCCTCACCCTCGATTCTACGAAAGCTAACCCTAAACCTAACTGTATCCCTAGCGCTATCTTTAAATGCTCTGGATTCTAACCCTGACCCTAAACCCAAGTCTAACCCTAACCCTAACCCTAACCCTAACCCTAAATGCACTGACTTCTAACCATAACTCTAACCCTAAATGTGCTCGATTCAAACACTAACACTAAATCGTCAATTTGAACACTAACCCAAAGCCTAAATACACTAGATTCAGATCCAAAATGCAATCCTGACCCTAAGCCTAAACCTAAACCTCGATTCTACCAACACAAACCTTAACCCTAATCCTAACCCTACCCCTACCACTAGCACTAAACGCACTTTAACCCTAACCATCTCCCTAACGCTAACACTAAAACTGTGCTTGATTCTAACCCTAACCCTCACCCTAAGCCGAACCCTAAGCCTAACCCTCGATGCCACGAAAGCTAAACCTAAACCTAACTCTAACCCTAGCACTATCCTTAAATGCTCTCGATTCTAACCCTGACCCTAAACTTAACCCTAACCCTAACCCTAAGCCTAACCCTAACCCTAAATGCACTGAATTCTAATCATAACTCTTTCCCTAAATGTGCTTGATTCTAACGCTAAAACTAAATCATCAATTTCTACACTAACCCTAAGCCTAAATGCTCTTAATTATGACCCAAAATGCTCTCCTGACCCTAAGCCTAACCCAAAACCTCGATTCTACCAACACAAACCCTAACCCTAATCTTAACCCAACTCCTCTCCTACCCCTAAATGCACTCAAACCCTAACCCTAACCCCAACCCTAACACTAAAAATGCACTTGATTCCAACCCTAATCCTTACCCTAACTCTAACGCGAACATTGACCCTCGATTCTATGAAAGCTAACCCTATACCTAACTCTAACCCTAACACTATCCTTAAATGCACTCGATTCTAACCCTCACCCTAAACATAACCCTAACCCTAACCTTAATCCTAAGGCTAAATGCACTGGATTCCAACCTTAACTCTAATCCTAATGTGCTTGATTCGAACACTAACTCTAAATCGTCAATCTCAACACTAAGCCTAACACTAAATGCACTCGAATCTGACCCAAAAGGGAATCCTGACCCTAAGCCTAACCGTAAACCTCGATTTTACCAACACAAACCCTAACCCTAATCCTAACCCTACTCCTATCCCTACCTCTATGTGCACTCTAACCCTAACCCTAACCCAACCCCTAATACTAAAAATGCGCTTGATTCTATCCCTATCCTTAACCCTAACCCTAACCCTAAACTTCAATTCAACGAAACCTAACCCTAAACCTAACTCTAACCCTAAAACTATCCTTAAATGCTCTCGATTCTAATCCTGACCCTAATAACCCTAACCTTAACACTAAGCCTCAATGCAGTGGATTCTAACCATAACTCTACCCCTCATGTGCTTGATTCTAAGCCTAACACTAAATCGTCAATCTCAACACTAACCCTAACCCTAAATGCAATCGATTCTAACCCAAAAGGCAATCCTGTCCCTAAGCCTAAACCTAATTTTCGATTCTAAAAAAACAAACCCTAACCCTAATCCTAACCCTAAATGCACTGTATTCTAACCCTAACTATAACCCTAATGTGCTAGATTCTAACCCTAACACTAAATCGTCAATTTCAACACTATCCCTAAGCCTAAATGCACTGGATTCTAACCCAAAAGCCATTCCTGACCCTAAGACTTACCCTAAACGTCGATTCTACCAACACAAACCTTAACCCTAATCCTAACTCTACTCATACCCCTACCCCTAAATGCACTCTAAGCCATACCCTGACGAAAACCACAACACTAAAAATGCGCCTGATTCTAACCCTAACCCTAACCCTAAGCGTAACCTTAAGCCTAACCCTCGATTCTACGAAAGCGAACGCTAAACCTAACTCTAACCCTAGCACTATCCTTAAATGCTCTCGATTTTAACCCTGACCCTAACCCTAAACCTAACCCTAACCCTAAATGCACTGAATTCTAACCATAACTCTAACCCTAAATGTGATCGATTCAAACCCTAACACTAAATCGTGAATTTGAACACTAACCCAAAGCCTAAATACACTCGATTCAGATGCAAAATGCAATCCTGACCCTAAGCTTAAACCTAAACCTCGATTCTACCAACACAAACCTTAACCCTAATCCTAACCCTACCCCTACCACTAGCCCTAAAAGCACTTTAACCCTAACCCTCTCCCTAACGCTAACACTAAAACTGTGCTTGATTCTAACCCTAACCCTCACCCTAAGCCTAACCCTAAGACTTACACTCGATTCTATGAAAGCTAACCCTAAACCTAACTATAACCCTAGCACTATCCTTAAATGCTCTCGATTCTAACCCTGACCTTAAACCTAACCCTAACCCTAACCCTAAGCCTAACCCTGATCCTAAATGCACTGAATTCTAATCATAACCCTTTCCCTAAATGTGCTTGATTCTAATGCTAAAACTAAATCATCAATTTCTACATTAACCCTAAGCCTAAATGCTCTGAATTTTGACCCAAAATGCTCTCCTGACCCTAAGCCTAACCCAAAACCTAGATTCTACCAACACAAACAATAACCCTAATCCTAACCCAACTCCTCCCCTACCCCTAAATGCACTGGAACCCTAACCCTAACCCCAACCCTAACACTAAAAATGCACTTGATTCTAACCTTAATCGTTACCCTAACTCTAACCCGAACACTGACCTCGATTCTATGAAAGCTAACCCTACACCTAACTCTAACCCTTACACTATCCTTAAATGCACTCGATTCTAACCCTCACCCTAAACATAACCCTAACCCTAACCTTAATCCTAACCCTAAATGCACTGAATTCCAACATTAACTCTAATCCTAATGTGCTTGATTCGAACACTAACTCTAAATCGTCAATCTCAACACTAAGCCTAACACTAAATGCACTCGACTCTAACCCAAAAGGCAATCCTCACCCTAAGCCTAACCGTAAACCTCGATTTTACCAACACAAACCCTAACCCTAATCCTAACCCTACTCCTATCCCTACCTCTATATGCACTCTAACCCTAACCCTAACCCAACCCCTAACACTAAAAATGCGCTTGATTCTATCCCTAACCTTAACCCTAACCCTAATCCTAACCCTCAATTCAACGAAAGCTAACCCTAAACCTAACTCTAACCCTAAAACTATCCTTAAATGCTCTCGATTCTAATCCTGACCCTAATAACCCTAGCCCTAACCCTAAGCCTAAATGCAGTGGATTTTAACCATAACTCTAACCCTCATGTGCTTGATTCTAAGCCTAACACGAAATCGTCAATCTCAACACTAACCCTAACCCTAAATGCACTCGATTCTAACCCAAAAGGCAATCCTGTCCCTAAGCCTAACCCTAATCTTCGGTTCTAAAAACACAAACCCTAACCCTAATCCTAACCCTAAATGCACTGTATTCTAACCATAACTATAACCCTAATGTGCTCGATTCTAACCCTAACACTAAATCGTCAATTTCAACAATATCCCTAAGCCTAAATGCACTGGATTCTAATCCAAAAGCCATTCCTGACCATAAGCCTAACCCTAAACCTCGATTCTACCAACACAAACCTTAACCCTAATCCTAACTCTACTCATACCCCTACCCCTAAATGCACTCTAAGCCATACCCTGACGAAAACCACAACACTAAAAATGTGCCTGATTCTAACCGTAACCCTAACCCTAAGCCTAACCTTAAGCCTAACCCTCGATTCTAAGAAAGCGAACGCTAAACCTAACTCTAACCCTAGCACTACCCTTAAATGCTCTCGATTTTAACCCTGACCCTAACCCTAACCCTGACCCTAACCCTAAATGCACTGATTTGTAACCATAACTCTAACCCTAAATGTGCTCGATTCTAAGCCTAAATGCTCTGAATTATGACCCAAAATGCTCTCCTGACCCTAAGCCTAACCCAAAACCTCGATTCTACCAACACAAACCCTAACAAGAATCCTAACCCGATTCCTCCCCTACCCATAAATGCACTCAAACCCTAACCCTAACCCCAACCCTAACACTAAAAATGCACTTGATTCTAACCCTAATCCTTACCCTAACTCTAACCCGAACACTGACCCTCGATTCTATGAAAGCTAACCCTATACCTAACTCTAACCCTAACACTGTCCTTAAATGCACTCGATTCTAACCCTCACCCTAAACATAACCCTAACCCTAACCTTAATCCTAACCCTAAATGCACTGGATTCCAACCTTAACTCTAATCCTAATGTGCTTGATTCGAACACTAACTCTAAATCGTCAATCTCAACACTAAGCCTAACACTAAATGCACTCGACTCTAACCCAAAAGGAAATCCTGACCCTAAGCCTAACCCTAACTCTCGATTTTACCAACACAAACCCTAACCCTACTCCTAACTCTACTCATACCCCTACCCCTAAATGCACTCTAAGCCATACCCTGACGAAAAGCACAACACTAAAAATGCCCCTGATTCTAACCCTAACCCTTATCCTAAGCCTAACCTTAAGCCTAACCTTCGATTCTACGAAAGCGAACGCTAAACCTAACTCTAACCCTAGCACTATCCTTAAATGCTCTCGATTTTAACCCTGACCCTAACCCTAACCCTGACCCTATCCCTAAATGCACTGAATTCTAACCATAACTCTAACCCTAAATGTGCTCGATTCAAACCCTAACTCTAAATCGTCAATTTGAACACTAACCCAAAGCCTCAATACACTCGATTCAGATCCAAAATGCATTCCTGACCCTAAGCCTAAACCTAAACCTCGGTTCTACCAACACAAACCTTAACCCTAATCCTAACCCTACCCCTACCACTAACCCTAAAAGCACTTTAACCCTAACCCTCTCCCTAACGGTAACACTAAAACTGTGCTTGATTCTAACCCTAACCCTCACCCTAAGCTGAACCCTAACCCTAACCCTCGATTCTACGAAAGCTAACCCTAAACCTACCTCTAATCCTAGCACTATCCTTAAATGCTCTCGATTCTAACCCTGACCCTAAACCTAACCCTAACCCTAAGCCTATCCCTAACCGTAAATGCACTGAATTCTAATCATAACCCTTTCCCTAAATGTGCTTGATTCTAACGCTGAAACTAGATCATCAATTTCAACAATAATCCTAAGCCTAAATTCTCTGAATTATGACCCAAAAAGCTCTCCTGACCCTAAGCCTCACCCACAACCTCGATTCTACCAACACAAACCATAACCCTAATCCTAACCCAACTCCTCGCCTACCCCTAAATGCACTCAAACCCTAACCCTAACCCCAACCCTAACACTAAAAATGCACTTGATTCTAACCCTAATCCTAACCCAAACCCTAACCCTAACACTAACCCTCGATTCTACGAAAGCTAACCCTATACCTAACTCTAACCCTAACACTATCCTTAAATGCACTCGATTCAAACCCTCACCCTAAACATAACCTTAACCCTAATCCTAATCCTACCGCGACCCCTACCTCTAAATGCACTCTAACCTTAACACTAACCCTAATCCTAACACTAAAACGGCGCGTGATTCTAACCCCTACCCTACCCCTAAACCTAACCCTATCCCTAGCGAATTCTAACCATAACTCTAACCCTAAATGTTCTCGATTCTAACCCTAACACTAAATCGTCAATCTCATCACTAACTCTAACCCGGAATCCACTCGATTCTGACCCAAAAGGCAATCCTGACCCGACGCCCAACCCTAAACCTCGATTCTACCAGCACAAACCATCACCCTAATCCTAACCCTACTCCTTCCCCTACCACTAAATGCACTCTAATCGTAAGCCTACCCCAACCCTAATACTAAAAATGCGCTTGATACTAAACGAATCCCGAACCCTAAGCCTAACCCTAACCCTCGATTCTACGAAACCTCACCCTAAACCTAACTCTAACACTAACACGATCCTTAAATACTCTCGATTCAAACCCTGACCCTAATAACCGTTACCCTACCCCTAGCTCTAACCCTAAACCTAAATACACTGAATTCTAACCATAACTCTATCCCTAAATGTGCTTGATTCTAACCCTAAAACTAAACCATCAATTTCAACACTAACCCTAAGCCTAAATGTTCTGAATTATGACTCAAAATAGTCTCCCAACCCTAAGCCTAACTCAAAACCTCAATTCTACCAACACAAACCCTAACCCTAATCCTAACCCTACTCCTCCCCTACCCCTAAATGCACTCAAACCCTATCCCTAACCCCAAACCTAACACTAAAAATGCTCTTGATTCTAACTCTAATCCTAACCCTAACCCTAACCCTAACACTAACCCTCGATTCTACAAAAGCTAACCCTATACCTAACTCTAATACTAACACTATCCTTAAATTCACTCGATTCTAACCCTCACCCTAAACATAACCCTAACCCTAACCCTCATCCTAACCCAAAATGAAATGGATTCTAACCATAACTCTAATCCTAATGTGCTTGACTCTAACACTAACTCTAAATCGTCAATTTCAACACTAATCCTAACCCTAAATGCACTCGATTCTAACGCAAAAGGCAATCCTGACCTTAACGCTAACCCTTACCCTCGATTCTACGAAACGTAACCCTATACATAACTCTACCCCTAACACTATCCTTAAATGCACTCGATTCTAACCCTCACCCTGAACATAACCCTAACACTAACCCTGAACATAAGTCTAACCCTAACGCTAATCCTAAGCCTAAATGCACTGCATTCTAACCATAACTCTAACGCTAATGTGCTCGATTACAAACCTAACACTAAATCGTCAATCTCAACACTAAGCCTAACCCTAAATGCACTCGACTGTAACCCAAAAGGTAATCCTGACCCTAAGCCTAACCCTAAACCTCGATTCTACCAACACAAACCCTAACCCTAATCCTAACCCTACTCCTATCCCTACCTCTATATGCACTCTAACCCAAACCCTAACCCAACCCCTAAAACTAAAAATGAGCTTGATTTTAACCCTAACCCTAACCCTAACCCTCAATTCTACGAAACCTAACCCTAAACTTAACTCTAACCGTAACACTATCCTTAAATGCTCTCGATTCTAATCCTGACCCTAATAACCCTAACCGAAACCCTAAGCTTAAATGCAGTGGATTCTAACCAAAACTCTAACCCTAAATGTGCTCGATTCTAACTCTAACACTAAATCGACAATTTCAACACTATCCCTAAACCTAAGTGCACGGAATTCTAAGGCACAACCCATTCCTGACCCTAAGACTAACCCTAAACCTCGATTCTACCAACACAAACCTTAACCCTAATCCTAACCCTATTCCTACCCTTACCCTTAAATGCACTCTAACCCATACCCTAACGAAATGCAGAACACTAAAAATGCACCTGATTCTAACCCTAACCCTAACCCTAACCCTAACCCTAAATGCACTGAATTTTACCATAACTCCAACCCTAAATATGATCGATTCAAACCCTAAAACTAAATCGTCAATTTCAACACTAACCCAAAGCCTAAATACACTCGATTCTGATTCAAAATGCAATCCTGACCCTAAGCCTAAAACTAAACCTCGATTCTACCAGCACAAACCTTAACCCTCATCCTAACTCTACCCCTACCGCTAGTCCTAAAAGTACTTTAACCCTAACCCTCACCCTAACGCTAACACTAAAACTGTTCTTGATTCTAACCCTAACCCTCACCCTAAGCCTGACCCAAAGCCTAACCCTTGATTCTACGAAAGCTAACCCTAAACCTAACTCTAACCCTATCACTATCGTTAAATGCTCTCGATTCTAACCCTCACCCCAAACATAACCCTAACCCTAACCCTAATTCTAACCTTAAATTCACTGGATTCTAACCATAACTCTAACCCTAAATGAGCTCGATTCTAACCCTAACACATTATTGACAATTTCAACACTATCCCTAAGCCTAAGTACACTGGATT
Organism: Notamacropus eugenii; assembly: GCF_028372415.1. NCBI lineage: Eukaryota > Metazoa > Chordata > Mammalia > Diprotodontia > Macropodidae > Notamacropus > Notamacropus eugenii. Next base: position 168,050,839 of record NC_092877.1, on the reverse strand, counting down.
CTAACCCAAAAGCCATTCCTGACCCTAAGCCTAACCCTAAACCTCGATTCTACCAACACAAACCTTAACCCTGATCCTAACCCTATTTCTACCCCTAGCCCTAAATGCACTCTAAGCCATACCCTAAAGAAATACAGAACACTAAAAATGCGCCTGATTCTAACCCTAACCCTAAGCCTAAGCCTAACCTTAAGCCTAACCCTGGATTCTACGAAAGCGAACGCTAAACCTAACTCTAACCCTAGCACTATCCTCAAATGCTCTCGATTTTAACCCTGACCCTAAATCTAACCCTAACCCTTAACCTCGATTCTACCAACACAAACCTTAACCCTAATCCTAACGCTAGCCCTGCCACTAGCCCTAAAAGCACTTTAATCCTAACCCTCACCCTAATGCCAACACTAAAACTGTGCTTGATTCTAACCCTAACCCTCACCCTAAGCCTACCCCTAAGCCTAACCCTCGATTCTACGAAAGCTAACCCGAAACCTAACTCTAACCCTAGCACTATCCTTAAATGCTCTCGATTCTAACCCTGACCCTAAACCTAACCCTAACGCACACACTAACCCTAATCCTAACCCTAAATACACTGAATTCTAATCATAACTCTAACCCTAAATGTGCTCGATTCTAACCCTAACACTAATTCGTCAATTTCAACACTAATCCTAAGACTAAATGCACTCCGTTGTGAGCTAAAATGGAATCCTGACCCTAAGCCTAACTCTAGACCTCGTTTTTAGGAACATAAACCTTAACTCTAACCACAGCGAATTCTAACCATAACTGAAAACCTAAATGTGCTCGATTCTAACCCTAACACTAACTCGTGAATTTCAACACTACCCCTAAGACTAAATGCACTTCTTTCTGACCCAAAATGCAATTCTGACCCTAAGCCCAACTCTAAACCACGTTTCTACGAACACTAACCCTAACTCTAACCTTCACGAATTCTAACCTCGACTCTAACCCTAAATGGGCTCGATTCTAACCCTAACACTAACTCGACAATTTCAACACTAACCCTAAGCCTAAATGCACTCCATTGTGACCTAAACTGGAATCCTGACCCTAAGTCTAACTCTAGACCTCGTTTTTAGGAACACAAACCTTAACTCTAACCACAGCTAATTCTAACCATAACTGAAAACCTAAATGTGATCGATTATAACAGTAACACTAACTCGTCAATTTCAACACTAACCCTTAGCCTAAATGCACTCCATTCTGACCTAAAATGGAATCCTCACCCTAAGCCTAACTCTAAACCTCGATTCCACGAACACTAACCATAACTCTAACCCTAACGAATTCTAACCATAACTTTAACCCTAAATGTTCTCGATTCTAAATTTAACACTAAGTCGTCAATATCAACACTAATCCTAAGCCTAAATGCACTCAATTCTGACCGAAAATGCAATCCTGGCACTAAGCCTGCCCCTAAACCTCGATTTTACGAACACAAAGCTTAACTCTAACCACAGCGAATTCTAACCATAACTGAAACCCTAAATGTGATCCATTCTAACCCTAAGACTAACTCGTCAATTTCAACACTAAACCTCAGCCTAAATGCACTTCATTCTGACCCAAAATGCAATTCGGACCCTAAGCCTAACCATAACCCTCGATTCTACGAACACAAACTCTAGTCCTAACCCTAACCCTAACGAATTAAAACCATAACTCTAACCCTAAATGTGCTCGATTCTAACCCTAACACTAATTCGTCAATTTCAACACTAATCCTAAGACTAAGTGCACTCCGTTGTGACCTAAAATGGAATCCTGACCCTAAGCCTAACTCTAGACCTCGTTTTTAGGAACATAAACCTTAACTCTAACCACAGCGAATTCTAACCATAACTGAAAACCTAAATGTGCTCGATTCTAACCCTAACACTAACTCGTGAATTTCAACACTACCCCTAAGACTAAATGCACTTCTTTCTGACCCAAAATGCAATTCTGACCCTAAGCCCAACTCTAAACCACGTTTCTACGAACACTAACCCTAACTCTAACCTTCACGAATTCTAACCTCGACTCTAACCCTAAATGGGCTCGATTCTAACCCTAACACTAACTCGACAATTTCAACACTAACCCTAAGCCTAAATGCACTCCATTGTGACCTAAACTGGAATCCTGACCCTAAGCCTAACCCTAAACCGCGATTCTACTAACACAAACCCTAATCCTAAGCCTAACCCTAACAAACTCTAACCGCAACTCCAACCCTAAATGTGCTCGATTCTAACCCTAACACTAACTCGTCAATTTCAACACTAACCCTCAGCCTAAATCCACTTCTTTCTGACCCAAAATGCAATCCTGACCCTAAGCTTAACTCTAAACCACGATTCTGGAACACTAACCCTAACTCTAAGTGTAACGAATTCTAAAGATAACTCTAACCCTAAATGTGTTCGATTCTAACCCTAACACTTACTGGTCAATTTCAACACTAACCCCAAGCCTAAATGCACTCCGTTGTGACCTAAAATGGAATCCTGACCCTAAGCCTAACCCTAAACCTCGATTCTACGAACACAAACCCTAATCCTAAAAATAACCCTAACAAATTCTAACCGTAACTCCAACCCTAAATGTGCTCGATTCTAACGCTAACACTAACTCGTCAATTTCAACACTAACCCTGAGCCTAAATCCACTTCTTTCTGACCCAAAATGCAATCCTGACCCTAAGCTTAACTCTAAACCACGATTCTAGGAACACTAACCCTAACTCTAAGCGTAACGAATTCTAACCATAACTCTAACACTAAATGTGCTCGATTCTAACCCTAACACTAACTCGTCAATTTCAACACTAACCCTAAGCCTAAATGCACTCCGTTGTGACCTAAAATGGAATCCTCACCCTAAGCCTAACTCTAAACCTCGATTCCACGAACACTAACCATAACTCTAACCCTAACGAATTCTAACCATAACTCTAACCCTAAATGTTCTCGATTCTAAATTTAACACTAAGTCGTCAATATCAACACTAATCCTAAGCCTAAATGCACTCAATTCTGACCGAAAATGCAATCCTGGCACTAAGCCTGCCCCTAAACCTCGATTTTACGAACACAAAGCTTAACTCTAACCACAGCGAATTCTAACCATAACTGAAACCCTAAATGTGATCCATTCTAACCCTAAGACTAACTCGTCAATTTCAACACTAAACCTCAGCCTAAATGCACTTCATTCTGACCCAAAATGCAATTCGGACCCTAAGCCTAACCATAAACCTCGATTCTACGAACACAAACCCTAATCCTAACCCTAACCCTAACGAATTAAAACCATAACTCTAACCCTAAATGTGCTCGATTCTAACCCTAACACTAACTCGTCAATTTCAACACTAACCCTCAGCCTAAATCCACTTCTTTCTGACCCAAAATGCAATCCTGACCCTAAGCTTAACTCTAAAACACGATTCTAGGAACACTAACCCTAACTCTAAGCGTAACGAATTCTAACCATAACTCTAACACTAAATGTGCTCGATTCTAACCCTAACACTAACTCGTCAATTTCAACACTAACCCTAAGCCTAAATGCACTCCGTTGTGACCTAAAATGGAATCCTGACCCTAAGCCTAACTCTAAACCTCGATTCTACGAACAGAAACCCTAATCCTAACCCTAACCCTAACGAATTAAACCATAACTCTAACCCTAAATGTGCTCGATTCTAACCCTAACACTAACTCGTCAATTTCAACACTAATCCTAAGACTAAATGCACTCCGTTGTGACCTAAAATAGAATCCTGACCCTAAGCCTAACTCTAGACCTCGTTTTTAGGAACACAAACCTTAACTCTAACCACAGCGAATTCTAACCATAACTGAAAACCTAAATGTGATCGATTATAACCGTAACACTAACTCGTCAATTTCAACACTAACCCTAAGCCTAAATGCACTCCATTCTGACCTAAAATGGAATCCCGACCCTAAGCCTAACCCTAAACCACGATTCTACGAGCACAAACCCTAATCCTAACCCTAACCTTAACGAATTAAACCATAACTCTAACCCTAAATGTGCTCGATTCTAACCCTAACACTAACTCGTGAATTTCAACACTACCCCTAAGACTAAATGCACTTCTTTCTGACCCAAAATGCAATCCTGACCCTAAGCCCAACTCTAAACCACGTTTCTACGAACACTAACCCTAACTCTAACCTTCACGAATTCTAACCTCGACTCTAACCCTAAATGGGCTCGATTCTAACCCTAACACTAACTCGACAATTTCCACACTAACCCTAAGCCTAAATGCACTGCATTGTGACCTAAACTGGAATCCTGACCCTAAGCCTAACCCTAAACCGCAATTCTACTAACACAAACCGTAATCCTAAGCCTAACCCTAACAAACTCTAACCGCAACTCCAACCCTAAATGTGCTCGATTCTAACCCTAACACTAACTCGTCAATTTCAACACTAACCCTCAGCCTAAATCCACTTCTTTCTGACCCAAAATGTAATCCTGACCCTAAGCTTAACTCTAAACCACGATTCTGGGAACACTAACCCTAACTCTAAGTGTAACGAATTCTAACGATAACTCTAACCCTAAATGTGTTCGATTCTAACCCTAACACTTACTGGTCAATTTCAACACTAACCCCAAGCCTAAATGCACTCCGTTGTGACCTAAAATGGAATCCTGATCCTAAGCCTAACCCTAAACCTCGATTCTACGAACAGAAACCCTAATCCTAAAAAGAACCCTAACAAATTCTAACCGTAACTCCAACCCTAAATGTGCCCGATTCTAAATTTAACACTAAGTCGTCAATGTCAACACTAATCCTAAGCCTAAATCACTCAATTCTGACCGAAAATGCAATCCTGGCAATAAGCCTGCCCCTAAACCTCGATTTTACGAACACAAAGCTTAACTCTAACCACAGCGAATTCTAACCATAACTGAAACCCTAAATGTGATCCATTCTAACCCTAAGACTAACTCGTGAATTTCAACACTAAACCTCAGCCTAAATGCACTTCATTCTGACCCAAAATGCAATTCGGACCCTAAGCCTAATCATAAACCTCGATTCTACGAACACAAACCCTAATCCTAACCCTAACCCTAACGAATTAAAACCATAACTCTAACCCTAAATGTGCTCGATTCTAACCCTAACACTAATTCGTCAATTTCAACACTAATCCTAAGACTAAGTGCACTCCGTTGTGACCTAAAATGGAATCCTGACCCTAAGCCTAACTCTAGACCTCGTTTTTAGGAACATAAACCTTAGCTCTAACCACAGCGAATTCTAACCATAACTGAAAACCTAAATGTGCTCGATTCTAACGCTAACACTAACTCGTGAATTTCAACACTACCCCTAAGACTAAATGCACTTCTTTCTGACCCAAAATGCAATTCTGACCCTAAGCCCAACTCTAAACCACGTTTCTACGAACACTAACCCTAACTCTAACCTTCACGAATTCTAACCTCGACTCTAACCCTAAATGGGCTCGATTCTAACCCTAACACTAACTCGACAATTTCCACACTAACCCTAAGCCTAAATGCACTCCATTGTGACCTAAACTGGAATCCTGACCCTAAGCCTAACCCTAAACCGCGATTCTACTAACACAAACCCTAATCCTAAGCCTAACCCTAACAAACTCTAACCGCAACTCCAACCCTAAATGTGCTCGATTCTAACCCTAACACTAACTCGTCAATTTCAACACTAACCCTCAGCCTAAATCCACTTCTTTCTGACCCAAAATGCAATCCTGACCCTAAGCTTAACTCTAAACCACGATTCTGGAACACTAACCCTAACTCTAAGTGTAACGAATTTTAACGATAACTCTAACCCTAAATGTGTTCGATTCTAACCCTAACACTTACTGGTCAATTTCAACACTAACCCCAAGCCTAAATGCACTCCGTTGTGACCTAAAATGGAATCCTGACCCTAATCCTAACCCTAAACCTCGATTCTACGAACACAAACCCTAATCCTAAAAATAACCCTAACAAATTCTAACCGTAACTCCAACCCTAAATGTGCTCGATTCTAACGCTAACACTAACTCGTCAATTTCAACACTAACCCTGAGCCTAAATCCACTTCTTTCTGACCCAAAATGCAATCCTGACCCTAAGCTTAACTCTAAACCACGATTCTAGGAACACTAACCCTAACTCTAAGCGTAACGAATTCTAACCATAACTCTAACCCTAAATGTGCTCGATTCTAACCCTAACACTAACTCGTCAATTTCAACACTAACCCTAGGCCTAAATGCACTGGATTCTGACAGAAAATGCAATCCTGACCCTAAACCTACCTCTAAACCTCGATTTTACGAACACAAACCTTTACTCTAACCACAGCGAATTCTAACCCTAACTGAAACCCTAAATGTGATCGATTCTAACCCTAACACTAATTCGTCAATTTGAACAATAATCCTAAGCCTAAATGCACTTCTTTCTGACCCAAAATGCAATCCTGACCCTAAGCCCAACTCAAAACCACTATTCTACGAACACTAACCCTAACTCTAGCCCTAACGAATTCTAACCATAACTCTAAACCTAAATGTGCTTGCTTCTAACCCTAACACTAATTCTTCAGTATCTACACTAATCCTAAGCCTAAATGCACTCAATTCTGACCGAAAATGCAATCCTGGCACTAAGTCTGCCCTTAAACCTCCATTTTATGAACACAAAACTTAAGTCTAACCACTGCGAATTCTAACCATAACTCTAACCCTAAATGTGCTCGATTCCAACCCTAACACTAAGTCCTCAATTTCAACACTAACCCTAAGCCTAAATGCACTTGATTCTGACCCAAAATGCAATCCTGACCCTAAGCCTAGCTCGAAACCACGATTCTATGAACATTAACCCTAACTCTAACGCTAACGAATTCTAACCATAACTCTAACCCTATTTGTGCTCGATTCTAACCATAACTCTAATTCGTCAATATCAACACTAATCCTAAGCCTAAATGCACTCAATTCTGACCGAAAATGCAATCCTGGCATTAATCCTGCCCCTAAACCTCGATTTTACGAACACAAAGCTTAACTCTAACCACAGCGAATTCTAACCATAACTGAAACCCTAAATGTGATCCATTCTAACCCTAAGACTAACTCGTCAATTTCAACACTAAACCTCAGCCTAAATGCACTTCATTCTCACCCAAAATGCAATTCGGACCCTAAGCCTAACCATAAACCTCGATTCTGCGAACACAAACCCTAATCCTAACCCTAACCCTAACGAATTAAAACCATAACTCTAACCCTAAATGTGCTCGATTCTAACCCTAACACTAATTCGTCGATTTCAACACTAATCCTAAGACTAAATGCACTCTGTTGTGACCTAAAATAGAATCCTGACCCTAAGCCTAACTCTAGACCTCGTTTTTAGTAACACAAACCTTAACTCTAACCACAGCGAATTCTAACCATAACTGAAAACCTAAATGTGATCGATTATAACCGTAACACTAACTCGTCAATTTCAACACTAACCCTAAGCCTAAATGCACTCCATTCTGACCTAAAATGGAATCCTGACCCTAAGCCTAACCCTAAACCACGATTCTACGAGCACAAACCCTAATCCTAACCCTAACCCTAACGAATTAAAACCATAACTCTAACCCTAAATGTGCTCAATTCTAACTCTAACACTAACTCGTGAATTTCAACACTACCCCTAAGACTAAATGCACTTCTTTCTGACCCAAAATGCAATCCTGACCCTAAGCCCAACTCTAAACCACGTTTCTACGAACACTAACCCTAACTCTAACCTTCACGAATTCTAACCTCGACTCTAACCCTAAATGGGCTCGATTCTAACCCTAACACTAACTCGACAATTTCAACACTAACCCTAAGCCTAAATGCACTCCATTGTGACCTAAACTGGAATCCTGACCCTAAACCTGACCCTAAACCGCGATTCTACTAACACAAACCCTAATCCTAAGCCTAACCCTAACAAACTCTAACCGCAACTCCAACCCTAAATGTGCTCGATTCTAACCCTAACACTAACTCATCAATTTCAACACTAACCCTCAGCCTAAATCCACTTCTTTCTGACCCAAAATGCAATCCTGACCCTAAGCTTAACTCTAAACCACGATTCTGGGAACACTAACCCTAACTCTAAGTGTAACGAATTCTAACGATAAATCTAACCCTAAATGTGTTCAATTCTAACCCTAACACTTACTGGTCAATTTCAACACTAACCCCAAGCCTAAATGCACTCCGTTGTGACCTAAAATGGAATCCTGATCCTAAGCCTAACCCTAAACCTCGATTCTACGAACACAAACCCTAATCCTAAAAATAACCCTAACAAATTCTAACCGTAACTCCAACCCTAAATGTGCTCGATTCTAACGCTAACACTAACTCGTCAATTTCAACACTAACCCTGAGCCTAAATCCACTTCTTTCTGACCCAAAATGCAATCCTGACCCTAAGCTTAACTATAAACCACGATTCTAGGAACACTAACCCTAACTCTAAGCGTAACGAATTCTAACCATAACTCTAACACTAAATGTGCTCGATTCTAACCCTAACACTAACTCGTCAATTTCAACACTAACCCTAGGCCTAAATGCACTGGATTCTGACCGAAAATGCAATCCTGACCCTAAACCTAACTCTAAACCTCGATTTTACGAACACAAACCTTTACTCTAACCACAGCGAATTCTAACCCTAACTGAAACCCTAAATGTGATCGATTCTAACCCTAACACTAATTCGTCAATTTGAACAATAATCCTAAGCCTAAATGCACTTCTTTCTGACCCAAAATGCAATCCTGACCCTAAGCCCAACTCAAAACCACTATTCTACGAACACTAACCCTAACTCTAGCCCTAACGAATTCTAACCATAACTCTAACCCTAAATGTTCTCGATTCTAAATTTAACACTAAGTCGTCAATATCAACACTAATCCTAAGCCTAAATGCACTCAATTCTGACCGAAAATGCAATCCTGGCACTAAGCCTGCCCCTAAACCTCGATTTTACGAACACAAAGCTTAACTCTAACCACAGCGAATTCTAACCATAACTGAAACCCTAAATGTGATCCATTCTAACCCTAAGACTAACTCGTCAATTTCAACACTAAACCTCAGCCTAAATGCACTTCATTCTGACCCAAAATGCAATTCGGACCCTAAGCCTAACCATAAACCTCGATTCTACGAACACAAACCCTAATCCTAACCCTAACCCTAACGAATTAAAACCATAACTCTAACCCTAAATGTGCTCGATTCTAACCCTAACACTAATTCGTCAATTTCAACACTAATCCTAAGACTAAATGCACTCCGTTGTGACCTAAAATGGAATCCTGACCCTAAGCCTAACTCTAGACCTCGTTTTTAGGAACACAAACCTTAACTCTAACCACAGCGAATTCTAACCATAACTGAAAACCTAAATGTGATCGATTATAACCGTAACACTAACTCGTCAATTTCAACACTAACCCTAAGCCTAAATGCACTCCATTCTGACCTAAAATGGAATCCCGAGCCTAAGCCTAACCCTAAACCACGATTCTACGATTACAAACCCTAATCCTAACCCTAACCCTAACGAATTAAACCATAACTCTAACCCAAAATGTGCTCGATTCTAACCCTAACACTAACTCGTGAATTTCAACACTACCCCTAAGACTAAATGCACTTCTTTCTGACCCAAAATGCAATCCTGACCCTAAGCCCAACTCTAAACCACGTTTCTACGAACACTAACCCTAACTCTAACCTTCACGAATTCTAACCTCGACTCTAACCCTAAATGGGCTCGATTCTAACCCTAACACTAACTCGACAATTTCCACACTAACCCTAAGCCTAAATGCACTGCATTGTGACCTAAACTGGAATCCTGACCCTAAGCCTAACCCTAAACCGCAATTCTACTAACACAAACCCTAATCCTAAGCCTAACCCTAACAAACTCTAACCGCAACTCCAACCCTAAATGTGCTCGATTCTAACCCTAACACTAACTCGTCAATTTCAACAGTAACCCTCAGCCTAAATCCACTTCTTTCTGACCCAAAATGCAATCCTGACCCTAAGCTTAACTCTAAACCACGATTCTGGAACACTAACCCTAACTGTAAGTGTAACGAATTCTAACGATAACTCTAACCCTAAATGTGTTCGATTCTAACCCTAACACTTACTGGTCAATTTCAACACTAACCCCAAGCCTAAATGCACTCCGTTGTGACCTAAAATGGAATCCTGACCCTAATCCTAACCCTAAACCTCGATTCTACGAACACAAACCCTAATCCTAAAAATAACCCTAACAAATTCTAACCGTAACTCCAACCCTAAATGTGCTCGATTCTAACGCTAACACTAACTCGTCAATTTCAACACTAACCCTGAGCCTAAATCCACTTCTTTCTGACCCAAAATGCAATCCTGACCCTAAGCTTAACTCTAAACCACGATTCTAGGAACACTAACCCTAACTCTAAGCGTAACGAATTCTAACCATAACTCTAACACTAAATGTGCTCGATTCTAACCCTAACACTAACTCGTCAATTTCAACACTAACCCTAAGCCTAAATGCACTCCGTTGTGACCTAAAATGGAATCCTCACCCTAAGCCTAACTCTAAACCTCGATTCCACGAACACTAACCATAACTCTAACCCTAACGAATTCTAACCATAACTCTAACCCTAAATGTTCTCGATTCTAAATTTAACACTAAGTCGTCAATATCAACACTAATCCTAAGCCTAAATGCACTCAATTCTGACCGAAAATGCAATCCTGGCACTAAGCCTGCCCCTAAACCTCGATTTTACGAACACAAAGCTTAACTCTAACCACAGCGAATTCTAACCATAACTGAAACCCTAAATGTGATCCATTCTAACCCTAAGACTAACTCGTCAATTTCAACACTAAACCTCAGCCTAAATGCACTTCATTCTGACCCAAAATGCAATTCGGACCCTAAGCCTAACCATAACCCTCGATTCTACGAACACAAACTCTAGTCCTAACCCTAACCCTAACGAATTAAAACCATAACTCTAACCCTAAATGTGCTCGATTCTAACCCTAACACTAATTCGTCAATTTCAACACTAATCCTAAGACTAAGTGCACTCCGTTGTGACCTAAAATGGAATCCTGACCCTAAGCCTAACTCTAGACCTCGTTTTTAGGAACATAAACCTTAACTCTAACCACAGCGAATTCTAACCATAACTGAAAACCTAAATGTGCTCGATTCTAACCCTAACACTAACTCGTGAATTTCAACACTACCCCTAAGACTAAATGCACTTCTTTCTGACCCAAAATGCAATTCTGACCCTAAGCCCAACTCTAAACCACGTTTCTACGAACACTAACCCTAACTCTAACCTTCACGAATTCTAACCTCGACTCTAACCCTAAATGGGCTCGATTCTAACCCTAACACTAACTCGACAATTTCAACACTAACCCTAAGCCTAAATGCACTCCATTGTGACCTAAACTGGAATCCTGACCCTAAGCCTAACCCTAAACCGCGATTCTACTAACACAAACCCTAATCCTAAGCCTAACCCTAACAAACTCTAACCGCAACTCCAACCCTAAATGTGCTCGATTCTAACCCTAACACTAACTCGTCAATTTCAACACTAACCCTCAGCCTAAATCCACTTCTTTCTGACCCAAAATGCAATCCTGACCCTAAGCTTAACTCTAAACCACGATTCTGGAACACTAACCCTAACTCTAAGTGTAACGAATTCTAACGATAACTCTAACCCTAAATGTGTTCGATTCTAACCCTAACACTTACTGGTCAATTTCAACACTAACCCCAAGCCTAAATGCACTCCGTTGTGACCTAAAATGGAATCCTGACCCTAAGCCTAACCCTAAACCTCGATTCTACGAACACAAACCCTAATCCTAAAAATAACCCTAACAAATTCTAACCGTAACTCCAACCCTAAATGTGCTCGATTCTAACGCTAACACTAACTCGTCAATTTCAACACTAACCCTGAGCCTAAATCCACTTCTTTCTGACCCAAAATGCAATCCTGACCCTAAGCTTAACTCTAAACCACGATTCTAGGAACACTAACCCTAACTCTAAGCGTAACGAATTCTAACCATAACTCTAACACTAAATGTGCTCGATTCTAACCCTAACACTAACTCGTCAATTTCAACACTAACCCTAAGCCTAAATGCACTCCGTTGTGACCTAAAATGGAATCCTCACCCTAAGCCTAACTCTAAACCTCGATTCCACGAACACTAACCATAACTCTAACCCTAACGAATTCTAACCATAACTCTAACCCTAAATGTTCTCGATTCTAAATTTAACACTAAGTCGTCAATATCAACACTAATCCTAAGCCTAAATGCACTCAATTCTGACCGAAAATGCAATCCTGGCACTAAGCCTGCCCCTAAACCTCGATTTTACGAACACAAAGCTTAACTCTAACCACAGCGAATTCTAACCATAACTGAAACCCTAAATGTGATCCATTCTAACCCTAAGACTAACTCGTCAATTTCAACACTAAACCTCAGCCTAAATGCACTTCATTCTGACCCAAAATGCAATTCGGACCCTAAGCCTAACCATAAACCTCGATTCTACGAACACAAACCCTAATCCTAACCCTAACCCTAACGAATTAAAACCATAACTCTAACCCTAAATGTGCTCGATTCTAACCCTAACACTAACTCGTCAATTTGAACACTAACCCTCAGCCTAAATCCACTTCTTTCTGACCCAAAATGCAATCCTGACCCTAAGCTTAACTCTAAAACACGATTCTAGGAACACTAACCCTAACTCTAAGCGTAACGAATTCTAACCATAACTCTAACACTAAAAGTGCTCGATTCTAACCCTAACACTAACTCGTCAATTTCAACACTAACCCTAAGCCTAAATGCACTCCGTTGTGACCTAAAATGGAATCCTGACCCTAAGCCTAACTCTAAACCTCGATTCTACGAACAGAAACCCTAATCCTAACCCTAACCCTAACGAATTAAACCATAACTCTAACCCTAAATGTGCTCGATTCTAACCCTAACACTAACTCGTCAATTTCAACACTAATCCTAAGACTAAATGCACTCCGTTGTGACCTAAAATGGAATCCTGACCCTAAGCCTAACTCTAGACCTCGTTTTTAGGAACACAAACCTTAACTCTAACCACAGCGAATTCTAACCATAACTGAAAACCTAAATGTGATCGATTATAACCGTAACACTAACTCGTCAATTTCAACACTAACCCTAAGCCTAAATGCACTCCATTCTGACCTAAAATGGAATCCCGACCCTAAGCCTAACCCTAAACCACGATTCTACGAGCACAAACCCTAATCCTAACCCTAACCTTAACGAATTAAACCATAACTCTAACCCTAAATGTGCTCGATTCTAACCCTAACACTAACTCGTGAATTTCAACACTACCCCTAAGACTAAATGCACTTCTTTCTGACCCAAAATGCAATCCTGACCCTAAGCCCAACTCTAAACCACGTTTCTACGAACACTAACCCTAACTCTAACCTTCACGAATTCTAACCTCGACTCTAACCCTAAATGGGCTCGATTCTAACCCTAACACTAACTCGACAATTTCCACACTAACCCTAAGCCTAAATGCACTGCATTGTGACCTAAACTGGAATCCTGACCCTAAGCCTAACCCTAAACCGCAATTCTACTAACACAAACCGTAATCCTAAGCCTAACCCTAACAAACTCTAACCGCAACTCCAACCCTAAATGTGCTCGATTCTAACCCTAACACTAACTCGTCAATTTCAACACTAACCCTCAGCCTAAATCCACTTCTTTCTGACCCAAAATGTAATCCTGACCCTAAGCTTAACTCTAAACCACGATTCTGGGAACACTAACCCTAACTCTAAGTGTAACGAATTCTAACGATAACTCTAACCCTAAATGTGTTCGATTCTAACCCTAACACTTACTGGTCAATTTCAACACTAACCCCAAGCCTAAATGCACTCCGTTGTGACCTAAAATGGAATCCTGATCCTAAGCCTAACCCTAAACCTCGATTCTACGAACACAAACCCTAATCCTAAAAAGAACCCTAACAAATTCTAACCGTAACTCCAACCCTAAATGTGCCCGATTCTAAATTTAACACTAAGTCGTCAATGTCAACACTAATCCTAAGCCTAAATCACTCAATTCTGACCGAAAATGCAATCCTGGCAATAAGCCTGCCCCTAAACCTCGATTTTACGAACACAAAGCTTAACTCTAACCACAGCGAATTCTAACCATAACTGAAACCCTAAATGTGATCCATTCTAACCCTAAGACTAACTCGTGAATTTCAACACTAAACCTCAGCCTAAATGCACTTCATTCTGACCCAAAATGCAATTCGGACCCTAAGCCTAATCATAAACCTCGATTCTACGAACACAAACCCTAATCCTAACCCTAACCCTAACGAATTAAAACCATAACTCTAACCCTAAATGTGCTCGATTCTAACCCTAACACTAATTCGTCAATTTCAACACTAATCCTAAGACTAAGTGCACTCCGTTGTGACCTAAAATGGAATCCTGACCCTAAGCCTAACTCTAGACCTCGTTTTTAGGAACATAAACCTTAGCTCTAACCACAGCGAATTCTAACCATAACTGAAAACCTAAATGTGCTCGATTCTAACGCTAACACTAACTCGTGAATTTCAACACTACCCCTAAGACTAAATGCACTTCTTTCTGACCCAAAATGCAATTCTGACCCTAAGCCCAACTCTAAACCACGTTTCTACGAACACTAACCCTAACTCTAACCTTCACGAATTCTAACCTCGACTCTAACCCTAAATGGGCTCGATTCTAACCCTAACACTAACTCGACAATTTCAACACTAACCCTAAGCCTAAATGCACTCCATTGTGACCTAAACTGGAATCCTGACCCTAAGCCTAACCCTAAACCGCGATTCTACTAACACAAACCCTAATCCTAAGCCTAACCCTAACAAACTCTAACCGCAACTCCAACCCTAAATGTGCTCGATTCTAACCCTAACACTAACTCGTCAATTTCAACACTAACCCTCAGCCTAAATCCACTTCTTTCTGACCCAAAATGCAATCCTGACCCTAAGCTTAACTCTAAACCACGATTCTGGAACACTAACCCTAACTCTAAGTGTAACGAATTCTAACGATAACTCTAACCCTAAATGTGTTCGATTCTAACCCTAACACTTACTGGTCAATTTCAACACTAACCCCAAGCCTAAATGCACTCCGTTGTGACCTAAAATGGAATCCTGACCCTAATCCTAACCCTAAACCTCGATTCTACGAACACAAACCCTAATCCTAAAAAGAACCCTAACAAATTCTAACCGTAACTCCAACCCTAAATGTGCTCGATTCTAACGCTAACACTAACTCGTCAATTTCAACACTAACCCTGAGCCTAAATCCACTTCTTTCTGACCCAAAATGCAATCCTGACCCTAAGCTTAACTCTAAACCACGATTCTAGGAACACTAACCCTAACTCTAAGCGTAACGAATTCTAACCATAACTCTAACCCTAAATGTGCTCGATTCTAACCCTAACACTAACTCGTCAATTTCAACACTAACCCTAGGCCTAAATGCACTGGATTCTGACAGAAAATGCAATCCTGACCCTAAACCTACCTCTAAACCTCGATTTTACGAACACAAACCTTTACTCTAACCACAGCGAATTCTAACCCTAACTGAAACCCTAAATGTGATCGATTCTAACCCTAACACTAATTCGTCAATTTGAACAATAATCCTAAGCCTAAATGCACTTCTTTCTGACCCAAAATGCAATCCTGACCCTAAGCCCAACTCAAAACCACTATTCTACGAACACTAACCCTAACTCTAGCCCTAACGAATTCTAACCATAACTCTAAACCTAAATGTGCTTGCTTCTAACCCTAACACTAATTCTTCAGTATCTACACTAATCCTAAGCCTAAATGCACTCAATTCTGACCGAAAATGCAATCCTGGCACTAAGTCTGCCCTTAAACCTCCATTTTATGAACACAAAACTTAAGTCTAACCACTGCGAATTCTAACCATAACTCTAACCCTAAATGTGCTCGATTCCAACCCTAACACTAAGTCCTCAATTTCAACACTAACCCTAAGCCTAAATGCACTTGATTCTGACCCAAAATGCAATCCTGACCCTAAGCCTAACTCGAAACCACGATTCTATGAACATTAACCCTAACTCTAACGCTAACGAATTCTAACCATAACTCTAACCCTATTTGTGCTCGATTCTAACCATAACTCTAATTCGTCAATATCAACACTAATCCTAAGCCTAAATGCACTCAATTCTGACCGAAAATGCAATCCTGGCATTAATCCTGCCCCTAAACCTCGATTTTACGAACACAAAGCTTAACTCTAACCACAGCGAATTCTAACCATAACTGAAACCCTAAATGTGATCCATTCTAACCCTAAGACTAACTCGTCAATTTCAACACTAAACCTCAGCCTAAATGCACTTCATTCTCACCCAAAATGCAATTCGGACCCTAAGCCTAACCATAAACCTCGATTCTGCGAACACAAACCCTAATCCTAACCCTAACCCTAACGAATTAAAACCATAACTCTAACCCTAAATGTGCTCGATTCTAACCCTAACACTAATTCGTCAATTTCAACACTAATCCTAAGACTAAATGCACTCTGTTGTGACCTAAAATAGAATCCTGACCCTAAGCCTAACTCTAGACCTCGTTTTTAGTAACACAAACCTTAACTCTAACCACAGCGAATTCTAACCATAACTGAAAACCTAAATGTGATCGATTATAACCGTAACACTAACTCGTCAATTTCAACACTAACCCTAAGCCTAAATGCACTCCATTCTGACCTAAAATGGAATCCTGACCCTAAGCCTAACCCTAAACCACGATTCTACGAGCACAAACCCTAATCCTAACCCTAACCCTAACGAATTAAAACCATAACTCTAACCCTAAATGTGCTCAATTCTAACTCTAACACTAACTCGTGAATTTCAACACTACCCCTAAGACTAAATGCACTTCTTTCTGACCCAAAATGCAATCCTGACCCTAAGCCCAACTCTAAACCACGTTTCTACGAACACTAACCCTAACTCTAACCTTCACGAATTCTAACCTCGACTCTAACCCTAAATGGGCTCGATTCTAACCCTAACACTAACTCGACAATTTCAACACTAACCCTAAGCCTAAATGCACTCCATTGTGACCTAAACTGGAATCCTGACCCTAAACCTGACCCTAAACCGCGATTCTACTAACACAAACCCTAATCCTAAGCCTAACCCTAACAAACTCTAACCGCAACTCCAACCCTAAATGTGCTCGATTCTAACCCTAACACTAACTCATCAATTTCAACACTAACCCTCAGCCTAAATCCACTTCTTTCTGACCCAAAATGCAATCCTGACCCTAAGCTTAACTCTAAACCACGATTCTGGGAACACTAACCCTAACTCTAAGTGTAACGAATTCTAACGATAAATCTAACCCTAAATGTGTTCAATTCTAACCCTAACACTTACTGGTCAATTTCAACACTAACCCCAAGCCTAAATGCACTCCGTTGTGACCTAAAATGGAATCCTGATCCTAAGCCTAACCCTAAACCTCGATTCTACGAACACAAACCCTAATCCTAAAAATAACCCTAACAAATTCTAACCGTAACTCCAACCCTAAATGTGCTCGATTCTAACGCTAACACTAACTCGTCAATTTCAACACTAACCCTGAGCCTAAATCCACTTCTTTCTGACCCAAAATGCAATCCTGACCCTAAGCTTAACTATAAACCACGATTCTAGGAACACTAACCCTAACTCTAAGCGTAACGAATTCTAACCATAACTCTAACACTAAATGTGCTCGATTCTAACCCTAACACTAACTCGTCAATTTCAACACTAACCCTAGGCCTAAATGCACTGGATTCTGACCGAAAATGCAATCCTGACCCTAAACCTAACTCTAAACCTCGATTTTACGAACACAAACCTTTACTCTAACCACAGCGAATTCTAACCCTAACTGAAACCCTAAATGTGATCGATTCTAACCCTAACACTAATTCGTCAATTTGAACAATAATCCTAAGCCTAAATGCACTTCTTTCTGACCCAAAATGCAATCCTGACCCTAAGCCCAACTCAAAACCACTATTCTACGAACACTAACCCTAACTCTAGCCCTAACGAATTCTAACCATAACTCTAACCCTAAATGTTCTCGATTCTAAATTTAACACTAAGTCGTCAATATCAACACTAATCCTAAGCCTAAATGCACTCAATTCTGACCGAAAATGCAATCCTGGCACTAAGCCTGCCCCTAAACCTCGATTTTACGAACACAAAGCTTAACTCTAACCACAGCGAATTCTAACCATAACTGAAACCCTAAATGTGATCCATTCTAACCCTAAGACTAACTCGTCAATTTCAACACTAAACCTCAGCCTAAATGCACTTCATTCTGACCCAAAATGCAATTCGGACCCTAAGCCTAACCATAAACCTCGATTCTACGAACACAAACCCTAATCCTAACCCTAACCCTAACGAATTAAAACCATAACTCTAACCCTAAATGTGCTCGATTCTAACCCTAACACTAATTCGTCAATTTCAACACTAATCCTAAGACTAAATGCACTCCGTTGTGACCTAAAATGGAATCCTGACCCTAAGCCTAACTCTAGACCTCGTTTTTAGGAACACAAACCTTAACTCTAACCACAGCGAATTCTAACCATAACTGAAAACCTAAATGTGATCGATTATAACCGTAACACTAACTCGTCAATTTCAACACTAACCCTAAGCCTAAATGCACTCCATTCTGACCTAAAATGGAATCCCGAGCCTAAGCCTAACCCTAAACCACGATTCTACGATTACAAACCCTAATCCTAACCCTAACCCTAACGAATTAAACCATAACTCTAACCCAAAATGTGCTCGATTCTAACCCTAACACTAACTCGTGAATTTCAACACTACCCCTAAGACTAAATGCACTTCTTTCTGACCCAAAATGCAATCCTGACCCTAAGCCCAACTCTAAACCACGTTTCTACGAACACTAACCCTAACTCTAACCTTCACGAATTCTAACCTCGACTCTAACCCTAAATGGGCTCGATTCTAACCCTAACACTAACTCGACAATTTCCACACTAACCCTAAGCCTAAATGCACTGCATTGTGACCTAAACTGGAATCCTGACCCTAAGCCTAACCCTAAACCGCAATTCTACTAACACAAACCGTAATCCTAAGCCTAACCCTAACAAATTCTAACCGCAACTCCAACCCTAAATGTGCTCGATTCTAACCCTAACACTAACTCGTCAATTTCAACAGTAACCCTCAGCCTAAATCCACTTCTTTCTGACCCAAAATGCAATCCTGACCCTAAGCTTAACTCTAAACCACGATTCTGGAACACTAACCCTAACTGTAAGTGTAACGAATTCTAACGATAACTCTAACCCTAAATGTGTTCGATTCTAACCCTAACACTTACTGGTCAATTTCAACACTAACCCCAAGCCTAAATGCACTCCGTTGTGACCTAAAATGGAATCCTGACCCTAATCCTAACCCTAAACCTCGATTCTACGAACACAAACCCTAATCCTAAAAATAACCCTAACAAATTCTAACCGTAACTCCAACCCTAAATGTGCTCGATTCTAACGCTAACACTAACTCGTCAATTTCAACACTAACCCTGAGCCTAAATCCACTTCTTTCTGACCCAAAATGCAATCCTGACCCTAAGCTTAACTCTAAACCACGATTCTAGGAACACTAACCCTAACTCTAAGCGTAACGAATTCTAACCATAACTCTAACACTAAATGTGCTCGATTCTAACCCTAACACTAACTCGTCAATTTCAACACTAACCCTAAGCCTAAATGCACTCCGTTGTGACCTAAAATGGAATCCTCACCCTAAGCCTAACTCTAAACCTCGATTCCACGAACACTAACCATAACTCTAACCCTAACGAATTCTAACCATAACTCTAACCCTAAATGTTCTCGATTCTAAATTTAACACTAAGTCGTCAATATCAACACTAATCCTAAGCCTAAATGCACTCAATTCTGACCGAAAATGCAATCCTGGCACTAAGCCTGCCCCTAAACCTCGATTTTACGAACACAAAGCTTAACTCTAACCACAGCGAATTCTAACCATAACTGAAACCCTAAATGTGATCCATTCTAACCCTAAGACTAACTCGTCAATTTCAACACTAAACCTCAGCCTAAATGCACTTCATTCTGACCCAAAATGCAATTCGGACCCTAAGCCTAACCATAACCCTCGATTCTACGAACACAAACTCTAGTCCTAACCCTAACCCTAACGAATTAAAACCATAACTCTAACCCTAAATGTGCTCGATTCTAACCCTAACACTAATTCGTCAATTTCAACACTAATCCTAAGACTAAGTGCACTCCGTTGTGACCTAAAATGGAATCCTGACCCTAAGCCTAACTCTAGACCTCGTTTTTAGGAACATAAACCTTAACTCTAACCACAGCGAATTCTAACCATAACTGAAAACCTAAATGTGCTCGATTCTAACCCTAACACTAACTCGTGAATTTCAACACTACCCCTAAGACTAAATGCACTTCTTTCTGACCCAAAATGCAATTCTGACCCTAAGCCCAACTCTAAACCACGTTTCTACGAACACTAACCCTAACTCTAACCTTCACGAATTCTAACCTCGACTCTAACCCTAAATGGGCTCGATTCTAACCCTAACACTAACTCGACAATTTCAACACTAACCCTAAGCCTAAATGCACTCCATTGTGACCTAAACTGGAATCCTGACCCTAAGCCTAACCCTAAACCGCGATTCTACTAACACAAACCCTAATCCTAAGCCTAACCCTAACAAACTCTAACCGCAACTCCAACCCTAAATGTGCTCGATTCTAACCCTAACACTAACTCGTCAATTTCAACACTAACCCTCAGCCTAAATCCACTTCTTTCTGACCCAAAATGCAATCCTGACCCTAAGCTTAACTCTAAACCACGATTCTGGAACACTAACCCTAACTCTAAGTGTAACGAATTCTAACGATAACTCTAACCCTAAATGTGTTCGATTCTAACCCTAACACTTACTGGTCAATTTCAACACTAACCCCAAGCCTAAATGCACTCCGTTGTGACCTAAAATGGAATCCTGACCCTAAGCCTAACCCTAAACCTCGATTCTACGAACACAAACCCTAATCCTAAAAATAACCCTAACAAATTCTAACCGTAACTCCAACCCTAAATGTGCTCGATTCTAACGCTAACACTAACTCGTCAATTTCAACACTAACCCTGAGCCTAAATCCACTTCTTTCTGACCCAAAATGCAATCCTGACCCTAAGCTTAACTCTAAACCACGATTCTAGGAACACTAACCCTAACTCTAAGCGTAACGAATTCTAACCATAACTCTAACACTAAATGTGCTCGATTCTAACCCTAACACTAACTCGTCAATTTCAACACTAACCCTAAGCCTAAATGCACTCCGTTGTGACCTAAAATGGAATCCTCACCCTAAGCCTAACTCTAAACCTCGATTCCACGAACACTAACCATAACTCTAACCCTAACGAATTCTAACCATAACTCTAACCCTAAATGTTCTCGATTCTAAATTTAACACTAAGTCGTCAATATCAACACTAATCCTAAGCCTAAATGCACTCAATTCTGACCGAAAATGCAATCCTGGCACTAAGCCTGCCCCTAAACCTCGATTTTACGAACACAAAGCTTAACTCTAACCACAGCGAATTCTAACCATAACTGAAACCCTAAATGTGATCCATTCTAACCCTAAGACTAACTCGTCAATTTCAACACTAAACCTCAGCCTAAATGCACTTCATTCTGACCCAAAATGCAATTCGGACCCTAAGCCTAACCATAAACCTCGATTCTACGAACACAAACCCTAATCCTAACCCTAACCCTAACGAATTAAAACCATAACTCTAACCCTAAATGTCCTCGATTCTAACCCTAACACTAACTCGTCAATTTGAACACTAACCCTCAGCCTAAATCCACTTCTTTCTGACCCAAAATGCAATCCTGACCCTAAGCTTAACTCTAAAACACGATTCTAGGAACACTAACCCTAACTCTAAGCGTAACGAATTCTAACCATAACTCTAACACTAAATGTGCTCGATTCTAACCCTAACACTAACTCGTCAATTTCAACACTAACCCTAAGCCTAAATGCACTCCGTTGTGACCTAAAATGGAATCCTGACCCTAAGCCTAACTCTAAACCTCGATTCTACGAACAGAAACCCTAATCCTAACCCTAACCCTAACGAATTAAACCATAACTCTAACCCTAAATGTGCTCGATTCTAACCCTAACACTAACTCGTCAATTTCAACACTAATCCTAAGACTAAATGCACTCCGTTGTGACCTAAAATGGAATCCTGACCCTAAGCCTAACTCTAGACCTCGTTTTTAGGAACACAAACCTTAACTCTAACCACAGCGAATTCTAACCATAACTGAAAACCTAAATGTGATCGATTATAACCGTAACACTAACTCGTCAATTTCAACACTAACCCTAAGCCTAAATGCACTCCATTCTGACCTAAAATGGAATCCCGACCCTAAGCCTAACCCTAAACCACGATTCTACGAGCACAAACCCTAATCCTAACCCTAACCTTAACGAATTAAACCATAACTCTAACCCTAAATGTGCTCGATTCTAACCCTAACACTAACTCGTGAATTTCAACACTACCCCTAAGACTAAATGCACTTCTTTCTGACCCAAAATGCAATCCTGACCCTAAGCCCAACTCTAAACCACGTTTCTACGAACACTAACCCTAACTCTAACCTTCACGAATTCTAACCTCGACTCTAACCCTAAATGGGCTCGATTCTAACCCTAACACTAACTCGACAATTTCCACACTAACCCTAAGCCTAAATGCACTGCATTGTGACCTAAACTGGAATCCTGACCCTAAGCCTAACCCTAAACCGCAATTCTACTAACACAAACCGTAATCCTAAGCCTAACCCTAACAAACTCTAACCGCAACTCCAACCCTAAATGTGCTCGATTCTAACCCTAACACTAACTCGTCAATTTCAACACTAACCCTCAGCCTAAATCCACTTCTTTCTGACCCAAAATGTAATCCTGACCCTAAGCTTAACTCTAAACCACGATTCTGGGAACACTAACCCTAACTCTAAGTGTAACGAATTCTAACGATAACTCTAACCCTAAATGTGTTCGATTCTAACCCTAACACTTACTGGTCAATTTCAACACTAACCCCAAGCCTAAATGCACTCCGTTGTGACCTAAAATGGAATCCTGATCCTAAGCCTAACCCTAAACCTCGATTCTACGAACACAAACCCTAATCCTAAAAAGAACCCTAACAAATTCTAACCGTAACTCCAACCCTAAATGTGCCCGATTCTAAATTTAACACTAAGTCGTCAATGTCAACACTAATCCTAAGCCTAAATCACTCAATTCTGACCGAAAATGCAATCCTGGCAATAAGCCTGCCCCTAAACCTCGATTTTACGAACACAAAGCTTAACTCTAACCACAGCGAATTCTAACCATAACTGAAACCCTAAATGTGATCCATTCTAACCCTAAGACTAACTCGTGAATTTCAACACTAAACCTCAGCCTAAATGCACTTCATTCTGACCCAAAATGCAATTCGGACCCTAAGCCTAATCATAAACCTCGATTCTACGAACACAAACCCTAATCCTAACCCTAACCCTAACGAATTAAAACCATAACTCTAACCCTAAATGTGCTCGATTCTAACCCTAACACTAATTCGTCAATTTCAACACTAATCCTAAGACTAAGTGCACTCCGTTGTGACCTAAAATGGAATCCTGACCCTAAGCCTAACTCTAGACCTCGTTTTTAGGAACATAAACCTTAGCTCTAACCACAGCGAATTCTAACCATAACTGAAAACCTAAATGTGCTCGATTCTAACGCTAACACTAACTCGTGAATTTCAACACTACCCCTAAGACTAAATGCACTTCTTTCTGACCCAAAATGCAATTCTGACCCTAAGCCCAACTCTAAACCACGTTTCTACGAACACTAACCCTAACTCTAACCTTCACGAATTCTAACCTCGACTCTAACCCTAAATGGGCTCGATTCTAACCCTAACACTAACTCGACAATTTCAACACTAACCCTAAGCCTAAATGCACTCCATTGTGACCTAAACTGGAATCCTGACCCTAAGCCTAACCCTAAACCGCGATTCTACTAACACAAACCCTAATCCTAAGCCTAACCCTAACAAACTCTAACCGCAACTCCAACCCTAAATGTGCTCGATTCTAACCCTAACACTAACTCGTCAATTTCAACACTAACCCTCAGCCTAAATCCACTTCTTTCTGACCCAAAATGCAATCCTGACCCTAAGCTTAACTCTAAACCACGATTCTGGAACACTAACCCTAACTCTAAGTGTAACGAATTCTAACGATAACTCTAACCCTAAATGTGTTCGATTCTAACCCTAACACTTACTGGTCAATTTCAACACTAACCCCAAGCCTAAATGCACTCCGTTGTGACCTAAAATGGAATCCTGACCCTAATCCTAACCCTAAACCTCGATTCTACGAACACAAACCCTAATCCTAAAAAGAACCCTAACAAATTCTAACCGTAACTCCAACCCTAAATGTGCTCGATTCTAACGCTAACACTAACTCGTCAATTTCAACACTAACCCTGAGCCTAAATCCACTTCTTTCTGACCCAAAATGCAATCCTGACCCTAAGCTTAACTCTAAACCACGATTCTAGGAACACTAACCCTAACTCTAAGCGTAACGAATTCTAACCATAACTCTAACCCTAAATGTGCTCGATTCTAACCCTAACACTAACTCGTCAATTTCAACACTAACCCTAGGCCTAAATGCACTGGATTCTGACAGAAAATGCAATCCTGACCCTAAACCTACCTCTAAACCTCGATTTTACGAACACAAACCTTTACTCTAACCACAGCGAATTCTAACCCTAACTGAAACCCTAAATGTGATCGATTCTAACCCTAACACTAATTCGTCAATTTGAACAATAATCCTAAGCCTAAATGCACTTCTTTCTGACCCAAAATGCAATCCTGACCCTAAGCCCAACTCAAAACCACTATTCTACGAACACTAACCCTAACTCTAGCCCTAACGAATTCTAACCATAACTCTAAACCTAAATGTGCTTGCTTCTAACCCTAACACTAATTCTTCAGTATCTACACTAATCCTAAGCCTAAATGCACTCAATTCTGACCGAAAATGCAATCCTGGCACTAAGTCTGCCCTTAAACCTCCATTTTATGAACACAAAACTTAAGTCTAACCACTGCGAATTCTAACCATAACTCTAACCCTAAATGTGCTCGATTCCAACCCTAACACTAAGTCCTCAATTTCAACACTAACCCTAAGCCTAAATGCACTTGATTCTGACCCAAAATGCAATCCTGACCCTAAGCCTAACTCGAAACCACGATTCTATGAACATTAACCCTAACTCTAACGCTAACGAATTCTAACCATAACTCTAACCCTATTTGTGCTCGATTCTAACCATAACTCTAATTCGTCAATATCAACACTAATCCTAAGCCTAAATGCACTCAATTCTGACCGAAAATGCAATCCTGGCATTAATCCTGCCCCTAAACCTCGATTTTACGAACACAAAGCTTAACTCTAACCACAGCGAATTCTAACCATAACTGAAACCCTAAATGTGATCCATTCTAACCCTAAGACTAACTCGTCAATTTCAACACTAAACCTCAGCCTAAATGCACTTCATTCTCACCCAAAATGCAATTCGGACCCTAAGCCTAACCATAAACCTCGATTCTGCGAACACAAACCCTAATCCTAACCCTAACCCTAACGAATTAAAACCATAACTCTAACCCTAAATGTGCTCGATTCTAACCCTAACACTAATTCGTCAATTTCAACACTAATCCTAAGACTAAATGCACTCTGTTGTGACCTAAAATAGAATCCTGACCCTAAGCCTAACTCTAGACCTCGTTTTTAGTAACACAAACCTTAACTCTAACCACAGCGAATTCTAACCATAACTGAAAACCTAAATGTGATCGATTATAACCGTAACACTAACTCGTCAATTTCAACACTAACCCTAAGCCTAAATGCACTCCATTCTGACCTAAAATGGAATCCTGACCCTAAGCCTAACCCTAAACCACGATTCTACGATTACAAACCCTAATCCTAACCCTAACCCTAACGAATTAAAACCATAACTCTAACCCTAAATGTGCTCAATTCTAACTCTAACACTAACTCGTGAATTTCAACACTACCCCTAAGACTAAATGCACTTCTTTCTGACCCAAAATGCAATCCTGACCCTAAGCCCAACTCTAAACCACGTTTCTACGAACACTAACCCTAACTCTAACCTTCACGAATTCTAACCTCGACTCTAACCCTAAATGGGCTCGATTCTAACCCTAACACTAACTCGACAATTTCAACACTAACCCTAAGCCTAAATGCACTCCATTGTGACCTAAACTGGAATCCTGACCCTAAACCTGACCCTAAACCGCGATTCTACTAACACAAACCCTAATCCTAAGCCTAACCCTAACAAACTCTAACCGCAACTCCAACCCTAAATGTGCTCGATTCTAACCCTAACACTAACTCATCAATTTCAACACTAACCCTCAGCCTAAATCCACTTCTTTCTGACCCAAAATGCAATCCTGACCCTAAGCTTAACTCTAAACCACGATTCTGGGAACACTAACCCTAACTCTAAGTGTAACGAATTCTAACGATAAATCTAACCCTAAATGTGTTCAATTCTAACCCTAACACTTACTGGTCAATTTCAACACTAACCCCAAGCCTAAATGCACTCCGTTGTGACCTAAAATGGAATCCTGATCCTAAGCCTAACCCTAAACCTCGATTCTACGAACACAAACCCTAATCCTAAAAATAACCCTAACAAATTCTAACCGTAACTCCAACCCTAAATGTGCTCGATTCTAACGCTAACACTAACTCGTCAATTTCAACACTAACCCTGAGCCTAAATCCACTTCTTTCTGACCCAAAATGCAATCCTGACCCTAAGCTTAACTATAAACCACGATTCTAGGAACACTAACCCTAACTCTAAGCGTAACGAATTCTAACCATAACTCTAACACTAAATGTGCTCGATTCTAACCCTAACACTAACTCGTCAATTTCAACACTAACCCTAGGCCTAAATGCACTGGATTCTGACCGAAAATGCAATCCTGACCCTAAACCTAACTCTAAACCTCGATTTTACGAACACAAACCTTTACTCTAACCACAGCGAATTCTAACCCTAACTGAAACCCTAAATGTGATCGATTCTAACCCTAACACTAATTCGTCAATTTGAACAATAATCCTAAGCCTAAATGCACTTCTTTCTGACCCAAAATGCAATCCTGACCCTAAGCCCAACTCAAAACCACTATTCTACGAACACTAACCCTAACTCTAGCCCTAACGAATTCTAACCATAACTCTAACCCTAAATGGGCTCGATTCTAACCCTAACACTAACTCGTCAATTTCAACACTAACCCTAAGCCTAAATGCACTCCGTTGTGACCTAAAATGGAATCCTCACCCTAAGCCTAACTTTAAACCTCGATTCCACGAACACTAACCATAACTCTAACCCTAACGAATTCTAACCATAACTCTAACCCTAAATGTTCTCGATTCTAAATTTAACACTAAGTCGTCAATATCAACACTAATCCTAAGCCTAAATGCACTCAATTCTGACCGAAAATGCAATCCTGGCACTAAGCCTGCCCCTAAACCTCGATTTTACGAACACAAAGCTTAACTCTAACCACAGCGAATTCTAACCATAACTGAAACCCTAAATGTGATCCATTCTAACCCTAAGACTAACTCGTCAATTTCAACACTAAACCTCAGCCTAAATGCACTTCATTCTGACCCAAAATGCAATTCGGACCCTAAGCCTAACCATAAACCTCGATTCTACGAACACAAACCCTAATCCTAACCCTAACCCTAACGAATTAAAACCATAACTCTAACCCTAAATGTGCTCGATTCTAACCCTAACACTAATTCGTCAATTTCAACACTAATCCTAAGACTAAATGCACTCCGTTGTGACCTAAAATGGAATCCTGACCCTAAGCCTAACTCTAGACCTCGTTTTTAGGAACACAAACCTTAACTCTAACCACAGCGAATTCTAACCATAACTGAAAACCTAAATGTGATCGATTATAACCGTAACACTAACTCGTCAATTTCAACACTAACCCTAAGCCTAAATGCACTCCATTCTGACCTAAAATGGAATCCCGAGCCTAAGCCTAACCCTAAACCACGATTCTACGATTACAAACCCTAATCCTAACCCTAACCCTAACGAATTAAACCATAACTCTAACCCAAAATGTGCTCGATTCTAACCCTAACACTAACTCGTGAATTTCAACACTACCCCTAAGACTAAATGCACTTCTTTCTGACCCAAAATGCAATCCTGACCCTAAGCCCAACTCTAAACCACGTTTCTACGAACACTAACCCTAACTCTAACCTTCACGAATTCTAACCTCGACTCTAACCCTAAATGGGCTCGATTCTAACCCTAACACTAACTCGACAATTTCCACACTAACCCTAAGCCTAAATGCACTGCATTGTGACCTAAACTGGAATCCTGACCCTAAGCCTAACCCTAAACCGCAATTCTACTAACACAAACCCTAATCCTAAGCCTAACCCTAACAAACTCTAACCGCAACTCCAACCCTAAATGTGCTCGATTCTAACCCTAACACTAACTCGTCAATTTCAACACTAACCCTCAGCCTAAATCCACTTCTTTCTGACCCAAAATGCAATCCTGACCCTAAGCTTAACTCTAAACCACGATTCTGGAACACTAACCCTAACTCTAAGTGTAACGAATTCTAACGATAACTCTAACCCTAAATGTGTTCGATTCTAACCCTAACACTTACTGGTCAATTTCAACACTAACCCCAAGCCTAAATGCACTCCGTTGTGACCTAAAATGGAATCCTGACCCTAATCCTAACCCTAAACCTCGATTCTACGAACACAAACCCTAATCCTAAAAATAACCCTAACAAATTCTAACCGTAACTCCAACCCTAAATGTGCTCGATTCTAACGCTAACACTAACTCGTCAATTTCAACACTAACCCTGAGCCTAAATCCACTTCTTTCTGACCCAAAATGCAATCCTGACCCTAAGCTTAACTCTAAACCACGATTCTAGGAACACTAACCCTAACTCTAAGCGTAACGAATTCTAACCATAACTCTAACACTAAATGTGCTCGATTCTAACCCTAACACTAACTCGTCAATTTCAACACTAACCCTAAGCCTAAATGCACTCCGTTGTGACCTAAAATGGAATCCTCACCCTAAGCCTAACTCTAAACCTCGATTCCACGAACACTAACCATAACTCTAACCCTAACGAATTCTAACCATAACTCTAACCCTAAATGTTCTCGATTCTAAATTTAACACTAAGTCGTCAATATCAACACTAATCCTAAGCCTAAATGCACTCAATTCTGACCGAAAATGCAATCCTGGCACTAAGCCTGCCCCTAAACCTCGATTTTACGAACACAAAGCTTAACTCTAACCACAGCGAATTCTAACCATAACTGAAACCCTAAATGTGATCCATTCTAACCCTAAGACTAACTCGTCAATTTCAACACTAAACCTCAGCCTAAATGCACTTCATTCTGACCCAAAATGCAATTCGGACCCTAAGCCTAACCATAAACCTCGATTCTACGAACACAAACCCTAATCCTAACCCTAACCCTAACGAATTAAAACCATAACTCTAACCCTAAATGTGCTCGATTCTAACCCTAACACTAATTCGTCAATTTCAACACTAATCCTAAGACTAAATGCACTCCGTTGTGACCTAAAATGGAATCCTGACCCTAAGCCTAACTCTAGACCTCGTTTTTAGGAACACAAACCTTAACTCTAACCACAGCGAATTCTAACCATAACTGAAAACCTAAATGTGATCGATTATAACCGTAACACTAACTCGTCAATTTCAACACTAACCCTAAGCCTAAATGCACTCCATTCTGACCTAAAATGGAATCCTGACCCTAAGCCTAACCCTAAACCACGATTCTACGAGCACAAACCCTAATCCTAACCCTAACCCTAACGAATTAAAACCATAACTCTAACCCTAAATGTGCTCGATTCTAACCCTAACACTAACTCGTGAATTTCAACACTACCCCTAAGACTAAATGCACTTCTTTCTGACCCAAAATGCAATCCTGACGCTAAGCCCAACTCTAAACCACGTTTCTACGAACACTAACCCGAACTCTAACCTTCACGAATTCTAACCTCGACTCTAACCCTAAATGGGCTCGATTCTAACCCTAACACTAACTCGACAATTTCAACACTAACCCTAAGCCTAAATGCACTCCATTGTGACCTAAAATGGAATCCTGACCCTAATCCTAACCCTAAACCTCGATTCTACGAACACAAACCCTAATCCTAAAAATAACCCTAACAAATTCTAACCGTAACTCCAACCCTAAATGTGCTCGATTCTAACGCTAACACTAACTCGTCAATTTCAACACTAACCCTGAGCCTAAATCCACTTCTTACTGACCCAAAATGCAATCCTGACCCTAAGCTTAACTCTAAACCACGATTCTAGGAACACTAACCCTAACTCTAAGCGTAACGAATTCTAACCATAACTCTAACCCTAAATGTGCTCGATTCTAACCCTAACACTAACTCGTCAATTTCAACACTAACCCTAGGCCTAAATGCACTGGATTCTGACAGAAAATGCAATCCTGACCCTAAACCTACCTCTAAACCTCGATTTTACGAACACAAACCTTTACTCTAACCACAGCGAATTCTAACCCTAACTGAAACCCTAAATGTGATCGATTCTAACCCTAACACTAATTCGTCAATTTGAACAATAATCCTAAGCCTAAATGCACTTCTTTCTGACCCAAAATGCAATCCTGACCCTAAGCCCAACTCAAAACCACTATTCTACGAACACTAACCCTAACTCTAGCCCTAACGAATTCTAACCATAACTCTAAACCTAAATGTGCTTGCTTCTAACCCTAACACTAATTCTTCAGTATCTACACTAATCCTAAGCCTAAATGCACTCAATTCTGACCGAAAATGCAATCCTTTCACTAAGTCTGCCCTTAAACCTCCATTTTATGAACACAAAACTTAAGTCTAACCACTGCGAATTCTAACCATAACTCTAACCCTAAATGTGCTCGATTCCAACCCTAACACTAAGTCCTCAATTTCAACACTAACCCTAAGCCTAAATGCACTTGATTCTGACCCAAAATGCAATCCTGACCCTAAGCCTAACTCGAAACCACGATTCTATGAACATTAACCCTAACTCTAACGCTAACGAATTCTAACCATAACTCTAACCCTATTTGTGCTCGATTCTAACCATAACTCTAATTCGTCAATATCAACACTAATCCTAAGCCTAAATGCACTCAATTCTGACCGAAAATGCAATCCTGGCATTAATCCTGCCCCTAAACCTCGATTTTACGAACACAAAGCTTAACTCTAACCACAGCGAATTCTAACCATAACTGAAACCCTAAATGTGATCCATTCTAACCCTAAGACTAACTCGTCAATTTCAACACTAAACCTCAGCCTAAATGCACTTCATTCTCACCCAAAATGCAATTCGGACCCTAAGCCTAACCATAAACCTCGATTCTGCGAACACAAACCCTAATCCTAACCCTAACCCTAACGAATTAAAACCATAACTCTAACCCTAAATGTGCTCGATTCTAACCCTAACACTAATTCGTCAATTTCAACACTAATCCTAAGACTAAATGCACTCTGTTGTGACCTAAAATAGAATCCTGACCCTAAGCCTAACTCTAGACCTCGTTTTTAGTAACACAAACCTTAACTCTAACCACAGCGAATTCTAACCATAACTGAAAACCTAAATGTGATCGATTATAACCGTAACACTAACTCGTCAATTTCAACACTAACCCTAAGCCTAAATGCACTCCATTCTGACCTAAAATGGAATCCTGACCCTAAGCCTAACTCTAGACCTCGTTTTTAGGAACACAAACCTTAACTCTAACCACAGCGAATTCTAACCATAACTGAAAACCTAAATGTGATCGATTATAACCGTAACACTAACTCGTCAATTTCAACACTAACCCTAAGCCTAAATGCACTCCATTCTGACCTAAAATGGAATCCCGAGCCTAAGCCTAACCCTAAACCACGATTCTACGATTACAAACCCTAATCCTAACCCTAACCCTAACGAATTAAACCATAACTCTAACCCAAAATGTGCTCGATTCTAACCCTAACACTAACTCGTGAATTTCAACACTACCCCTAAGACTAAATGCACTTCTTTCTGACCCAAAATGCAATCCTGACCCTAAGCCCAACTCTAAACCACGTTTCTACGAACACTAACCCTAACTCTAACCTTCACGAATTCTAACCTCGACTCTAACCCTAAATGGGCTCGATTCTAACCCTAACACTAACTCGACAATTTCCACACTAACCCTAAGCCTAAATGCACTGCATTGTGACCTAAACTGGAATCCTGACCCTAAGCCTAACCCTAAACCACAATTCTACTAACACAAACCCTAATCCTAAGCCTAACCCTAACAAACTCTAACCGCAACTCCAACCCTAAATGTGCTCGATTCTAACCCTAACACTAACTCGTCAATTTCAACACTAACCCTCAGCCTAAATCCACTTCTTTCTGACCCAAAATGCAATCCTGACCCTAAGCTTAACTCTAAACCACGATTCTGGAACACTAACCCTAACTCTAAGTGTAACGAATTCTAACGATAACTCTAACCCTAAATGTGTTCGATTCTAACCCTAACACTTACTGGTCAATTTCAACACTAACCCCAAGCCTAAATGCACTCCGTTGTGACCTAAAATGGAATCCTGACCCTAATCCTAACCCTAAACCTCGATTCTACGAACACAAACCCTAATCCTAAAAATAACCCTAACAAATTCTAACCGTAACTCCAACCCTAAATGTGCTCGATTCTAACGCTAACACTAACTCGTCAATTTCAACACTAACCCTGAGCCTAAATCCACTTCTTTCTGACCCAAAATGCAATCCTGACCCTAAGCTTAACTCTAAACCACGATTCTAGGAACACTAACCCTAACTCTAAGCGTAACGAATTCTAACCATAACTCTAACACTAAATGTGCTCGATTCTAACCCTAACACTAACTCGTCAATTTCAACACTAACCCTAAGCCTAAATGCACTCCGTTGTGACCTAAAATGGAATCCTCACCCTAAGCCTAACTCTAAACCTCGATTCCACGAACACTAACCATAACTCTAACCCTAACGAATTCTAACCATAACTCTAACCCTAAATGTTCTCGATTCTAAATTTAACACTAAGTCGTCAATATCAACACTAATCCTAAGCCTAAATGCACTCAATTCTGACCGAAAATGCAATCCTGGCACTAAGCCTGCCCCTAAACCTCGATTTTACGAACACAAAGCTTAACTCTAACCACAGCGAATTCTAACCATAACTGAAACCCTAAATGTGATCCATTCTAACCCTAAGACTAACTCGTCAATTTCAACACTAAACCTCAGCCTAAATGCACTTCATTCTGACCCAAAATGCAATTCGGACCCTAAGCCTAACCATAAACCTCGATTCTACGAACACAAACCCTAATCCTAACCCTAACCCTAACGAATTAAAACCATAACTCTAACCCTAAATGTGCTCGATTCTAACCCTAACACTAATTCGTCAATTTCAACACTAATCCTAAGACTAAATGCACTCCGTTGTGACCTAAAATGGAATCCTGACCCTAAGCCTAACTCTAGACCTCGTTTTTAGGAACACAAACCTTAACTCTAACCACAGCGAATTCTAACCATAACTGAAAACCTAAATGTGATCGATTATAACCGTAACACTAACTCGTCAATTTCAACACTAACCCTAAGCCTAAATGCACTCCATTCTGACCTAAAATGGAATCCTGACCCTAAGCCTAACCCTAAACCACGATTCTACGAGCACAAACCCTAATCCTAACCCTAACCCTAACGAATTAAAACCATAACTCTAACCCTAAATGTGCTCGATTCTAACCCTAACACTAACTCGTGAATTTCAACACTACCCCTAAGACTAAATGCACTTCTTTCTGACCCAAAATGCAATCCTGACGCTAAGCCCAACTCTAAACCACGTTTCTACGAACACTAACCCGAACTCTAACCTTCACGAATTCTAACCTCGACTCTAACCCTAAATGGGCTCGATTCTAACCCTAACACTAACTCGACAATTTCAACACTAACCCTAAGCCTAAATGCACTCCATTGTGACCTAAAATGGAATCCTGACCCTAATCCTAACCCTAAACCTCGATTCTACGAACACAAACCCTAATCCTAAAAATAACCCTAACAAATTCTAACCGTAACTCCAACCCTAAATGTGCTCGATTCTAACGCTAACACTAACTCGTCAATTTCAACACTAACCCTGAGCCTAAATCCACTTCTTACTGACCCAAAATGCAATCCTGACCCTAAGCTTAACTCTAAACCACGATTCTAGGAACACTAACCCTAACTCTAAGCGTAACGAATTCTAACCATAACTCTAACCCTAAATGTGCTCGATTCTAACCCTAACACTAACTCGTCAATTTCAACACTAACCCTAGGCCTAAATGCACTGGATTCTGACAGAAAATGCAATCCTGACCCTAAACCTACCTCTAAACCTCGATTTTACGAACACAAACCTTTACTCTAACCACAGCGAATTCTAACCCTAACTGAAACCCTAAATGTGATCGATTCTAACCCTAACACTAATTCGTCAATTTGAACAATAATCCTAAGCCTAAATGCACTTCTTTCTGACCCAAAATGCAATCCTGACCCTAAGCCCAACTCAAAACCACTATTCTACGAACACTAACCCTAACTCTAGCCCTAACGAATTCTAACCATAACTCTAAACCTAAATGTGCTTGCTTCTAACCCTAACACTAATTCTTCAGTATCTACACTAATCCTAAGCCTAAATGCACTCAATTCTGACCGAAAATGCAATCCTGGCACTAAGTCTGCCCTTAAACCTCCATTTTATGAACACAAAACTTAAGTCTAACCACTGCGAATTCTAACCATAACTCTAACCCTAAATGTGCTCGATTCCAACCCTAACACTAAGTCCTCAATTTCAACACTAACCCTAAGCCTAAATGCACTTGATTCTGACCCAAAATGCAATCCTGACCCTAAGCCTAACTCGAAACCACGATTCTATGAACATTAACCCTAACTCTAACGCTAACGAATTCTAACCATAACTCTAACCCTATTTGTGCTCGATTCTAACCATAACTCTAATTCGTCAATATCAACACTAATCCTAAGCCTAAATGCACTCAATTCTGACCGAAAATGCAATCCTGGCATTAATCCTGCCCCTAAACCTCGATTTTACGAACACAAAGCTTAACTCTAACCACAGCGAATTCTAACCATAACTGAAACCCTAAATGTGATCCATTCTAACCCTAAGACTAACTCGTCAATTTCAACACTAAACCTCAGCCTAAATGCACTTCATTCTCACCCAAAATGCAATTCGGACCCTAAGCCTAACCATAAACCTCGATTCTGCGAACACAAACCCTAATCCTAACCCTAACCCTAACGAATTAAAACCATAACTCTAACCCTAAATGTGCTCGATTCTAACCCTAACACTAATTCGTCAATTTCAACACTAATCCTAAGACTAAATGCACTCTGTTGTGACCTAAAATAGAATCCTGACCCTAAGCCTAACTCTAGACCTCGTTTTTAGTAACACAAACCTTAACTCTAACCACAGCGAATTCTAACCATAACTGAAAACCTAAATGTGATCGATTATAACCGTAACACTAACTCGTCAATTTCAACACTAACCCTAAGCCTAAATGCACTCCATTCTGACCTAAAATGGAATCCTGACCCTAAGCCTAACCCTAAACCACGATTCTACGAGCACAAACCCTAATCCTAACCCTAACCCTAACGAATTAAAACCATAACTCTAACCCTAAATGTGCTCAATTCTAACTCTAACACTAACTCGTGAATTTCAACACTACCCCTAAGACTAAATGCACTTCTTTCTGACCCAAAATGCAATCCTGACCCTAAGCCCAACTCTAAACCACGTTTCTACGAACACTAACCCTAACTCTAACCTTCACGAATTCTAACCTCGACTCTAACCCTAAATGGGCTCGATTCTAACCCTAACACTAACTCGACAATTTCAACACTAACCCTAAGCCTAAATGCACTCCATTGTGACCTAAACTGGAATCCTGACCCTAAACCTGACCCTAAACCACGATTCTACTAACACAAACCCTAATCCTAAGCCTAACCCTAACAAACTCTAACCGCAACTCCAACCCTAAATGTGCTCGATTCTAACCCTAACACTAACTCATCAATTTCAACACTAACCCTCAGCCTAAATCCACTTCTTTCTGACCCAAAATGCAATCCTGACCCTAAGCTTAACTCTAAACCACGATTCTGGGAACACTAACCCTAACTCTAAGTGTAACGAATTCTAACGATAAATCTAACCCTAAATGTGTTCAATTCTAACCCTAACACTTACTGGTCAATTTCAACACTAACCCCAAGCCTAAATGCACTCCGTTGTGACCTAAAATGGAATCCTGATCCTAAGCCTAACCCTAAACCTCGATTCTACGAACACAAACCCTAATCCTAAAAATAACCCTAACAAATTCTAACCGTAACTCCAACCCTAAATGTGCTCGATTCTAACGCTAACACTAACTCGTCAATTTCAACACTAACCCTGAGCCTAAATCCACTTCTTTCTGACCCAAAATGCAATCCTGACCCTAAGCTTAACTATAAACCACGATTCTAGGAACACTAACCCTAACTCTAAGCGTAACGAATTCTAACCATAACTCTAACACTAAATGTGCTCGATTCTAACCCTAACACTAACTCGTCAATTTCAACACTAACCCTAGGCCTAAATGCACTGGATTCTGACCGAAAATGCAATCCTGACCCTAAACCTAACTCTAAACCTCGATTTTACGAACACAAACCTTTACTCTAACCACAGCGAATTCTAACCCTAACTGAAACCCTAAATGTGATCGATTCTAACCCTAACACTAATTCGTCAATTTGAACAATAATCCTAAGCCTAAATGCACTTCTTTCTGACCCAAAATGCAATCCTGACCCTAAGCCCAACTCAAAACCACTATTCTACGAACACTAACCCTAACTCTAGCCCTAACGAATTCTAACCATAACTCTAACCCTAAATGTTCTCGATTCTAACCCTAACACTAACTCGTCAATTTCAACACTAACCCTAAGCCTAAATGCACTCCGTTGTGACCTAAAATGGAATCCTCACCCTAAGCCTAACTTTAAACCTCGATTCCACGAACACTAACCATAACTCTAACCCTAACGAATTCTAACCATAACTCTAACCCTAAATGTTCTCGATTCTAAATTTAACACTAAGTCGTCAATATCAACACTAATCCTAAGCCTAAATGCACTCAATTCTGACCGAAAATGCAATCCTGGCACTAAGCCTGCCCCTAAACCTCGATTTTACGAACACAAAGCTTAACTCTAACCACAGCGAATTCTAACCATAACTGAAACCCTAAATGAGATCCATTCTAACCCTAAGACTAACTCGTCAATTTCAACACTAAACCTCAGCCTAAATGCACTTCATTCTGACCCAAAATGCAATTCGGACCCTAAGCCTAACCATAAACCTCGATTCTACGAACACAAACCCTAATCCTAACCCTAACCCTAACGAATTAAAACCATAACTCTAACCCTAAATGTGCTCGATTCTAACCCTAACACTAATTCGTCAATTTCAACACTAATCCTAAGACTAAATGCACTCCGTTGTGACCTAAAATGGAATCCTGACCCTAAGCCTAACTCTAGACCTCGTTTTTAGGAACACAAACCTTAACTCTAACCACAGCGAATTCTAACCATAACTGAAAACCTAAATGTGATCGATTATAACCGTAACACTAACTCGTCAATTTCAACACTAACCCTAAGCCTAAATGCACTCCATTCTGACCTAAAATGGAATCCCGAGCCTAAGCCTAACCCTAAACCACGATTCTACGATTACAAACCCTAATCCTAACCCTAACCCTAACGAATTAAACCATAACTCTAACCCAAAATGTGCTCGATTCTAACCCTAACACTAACTCGTGAATTTCAACACTACCCCTAAGACTAAATGCACTTCTTTCTGACCCAAAATGCAATCCTGACCCTAAGCCCAACTCTAAACCACGTTTCTACGAACACTAACCCTAACTCTAACCTTCACGAATTCTAACCTCGACTCTAACCCTAAATGGGCTCGATTCTAACCCTAACACTAACTCGACAATTTCCACACTAACCCTAAGCCTAAATGCACTGCATTGTGACCTAAACTGGAATCCTGACCCTAAGCCTAACCCTAAACCGCAATTCTACTAACACAAACCCTAATCCTAAGCCTAACCCTAACAAACTCTAACCGCAACTCCAACCCTAAATGTGCTCGATTCTAACCCTAACACTAACTCGTCAATTTCAACACTAACCCTCAGCCTAAATCCACTTCTTTCTGACCCAAAATGCAATCCTGACCCTAAGCTTAACTCTAAACCACGATTCTGGAACACTAACCCTAACTCTAAGTGTAACGAATTCTAACGATAACTCTAACCCTAAATGTGTTCGATTCTAACCCTAACACTTACTGGTCAATTTCAACACTAACCCCAAGCCTAAATGCACTCCGTTGTGACCTAAAATGGAATCCTGACCCTAATCCTAACCCTAAACCTCGATTCTACGAACACAAACCCTAATCCTAAAAATAACCCTAACAAATTCTAACCGTAACTCCAACCCTAAATGTGCTCGATTCTAACGCTAACACTAACTCGTCAATTTCAACACTAACCCTGAGCCTAAATCCACTTCTTTCTGACCCAAAATGCAATCCTGACCCTAAGCTTAACTCTAAACCACGATTCTAGGAACACTAACCCTAACTCTAAGCGTAACGAATTCTAACCATAACTCTAACACTAAATGTGCTCGATTCTAACCCTAACACTAACTCGTCAATTTCAACACTAACCCTAAGCCTAAATGCACTCCGTTGTGACCTAAAATGGAATCCTCACCCTAAGCCTAACTCTAAACCTCGATTCCACGAACACTAACCATAACTCTAACCCTAACGAATTCTAACCATAACTCTAACCCTAAATGTTCTCGATTCTAAATTTAACACTAAGTCGTCAATATCAACACTAATCCTAAGCCTAAATGCACTCAATTCTGACCGAAAATGCAATCCTGGCACTAAGCCTGCCCCTAAACCTCGATTTTACGAACACAAAGCTTAACTCTAACCACAGCGAATTCTAACCATAACTGAAACCCTAAATGTGATCCATTCTAACCCTAAGACTAACTCGTCAATTTCAACACTAAACCTCAGCCTAAATGCACTTCATTCTGACCCAAAATGCAATTCGGACCCTAAGCCTAACCATAAACCTCGATTCTACGAACACAAACCCTAATCCTAACCCTAACCCTAACGAATTAAAACCATAACTCTAACCCTAAATGTGCTCGATTCTAACCCTAACACTAATTCGTCAATTTCAACACTAATCCTAAGACTAAATGCACTCCGTTGTGACCTAAAATGGAATCCTGACCCTAAGCCTAACTCTAGACCTCGTTTTTAGGAACACAAACCTTAACTCTAACCACAGCGAATTCTAACCATAACTGAAAACCTAAATGTGATCGATTATAACCGTAACACTAACTCGTCAATTTCAACACTAACCCTAAGCCTAAATGCACTCCATTCTGACCTAAAATGGAATCCCGAGCCTAAGCCTAACCCTAAACCACGATTCTACGATTACAAACCCTAATCCTAACCCTAACCCTAACGAATTAAACCATAACTCTAACCCAAAATGTGCTCGATTCTAACCCTAACACTAACTCGTGAATTTCAACACTACCCCTAAGACTAAATGCACTTCTTTCTGACCCAAAATGCAATCCTGACCCTAAGCCCAACTCTAAACCACGTTTCTACGAACACTAACCCTAACTCTAACCTTCACGAATTCTAACCTCGACTCTAACCCTAAATGGGCTCGATTCTAACCCTAACACTAACTCGACAATTTCAACACTAACCCTAAGCCTAAATGCACTCCATTGTGACCTAAACTGGAATCCTGACCCTAAGCCTAACCCTAAACCGCAATTCTACTAACACAAAACCTAATCCTAAGCCTAACCCTAACAAACTCTAACCGCAACTCCAACCCTAAATGTGCTCGATTCTAACCCTAACACTAACTCGTCAATTTCAACACTAACCCTCAGCCTAAATCCACTTCTTTCTGACCCAAAATGCAATCCTGACCCTAAGCTTAACTCTAAACCACGATTCTGGGAACACTAACCCTAACTCTAAGTGTAACGAATTCTAACGATAACTCTAA
Organism: Notamacropus eugenii; assembly: GCF_028372415.1. Taxonomy (NCBI): domain Eukaryota; kingdom Metazoa; phylum Chordata; class Mammalia; order Diprotodontia; family Macropodidae; genus Notamacropus; species Notamacropus eugenii. Next base: position 168,009,639 of record NC_092877.1, on the reverse strand, counting down.
CCCTAAATGTGTTCGATTCTAACCCTAACACTTACTGGTCAATTTCAACACTAACCCCAAGCCTAAATGCACTCCGTTGTGACCTAAAATGGAATCCTGATCCTAAGCCTAACCCTAAACCTCGATTCTACGAACACAAACCCTAATCCTAAAAAGAACCCTAACAAATTCTAACCGTAACTCCATCCCTAAATGTGCCCGATTCTAACGCTAACACTAACTCGTCAATTTCAACACTAACCCTGAGCCTAAATCCACTTCTTTCTGACCCAAAATGCAATCCTGACCCTAAGCTTAACTCTAAACCACGATTCTAGGAACACTAACCCTAACTCTAAGCGTAACGAATTCTAACCATAACTCTAACCCTAAATGTGCTCGATTCTAACCCTAACACTAACTCGTCAATTTCAACACTAACCCTAGGCCTAAATGCACTGGATTCTGACAGAAAATGCAATCCTGACCCTAAACCTACCTCTAAACCTCGATTTTACGAACACAAACCTTTACTCTAACCACAGCGAATTCTAACCCTAACTGAAACCCTAAATGTGATCGATTCTAACCCTAACACTAATTCGTCAATTTGAACAATAATCCTAAGCCTAAATGCACTTCTTTCTGACCCAAAATGCAATCCTGACCCTAAGCCCAACTCAAAACCACTATTCTACGAACACTAATCCTAACTCTAGCCCTAACGAATTCTAACCATAACTCTAAACCTAAATGTGCTTGCTTCTAACCCTAACACTAATTCTTCAGTATCTACACTAATCCTAAGCCTAAATGCACTCAATTCTGACCGAAAATGCAATCCTGGCACTAAGTCTGCCCTTAAACCTCCATTTTATGAACACAAAACTTAAGTCTAACCACTGCGAATTCTAACCATAACTCTAACCCTAAATGTGCTCGATTCCAACCCTAACACTAAGTCCTCAATTTCAACACTAACCCTAAGCCTAAATGCACTTGATTCTGACCCAAAATGCAATCCTGACCCTAAGCCTAACTCGAAACCACGATTCTATGAACATTAACCCTAACTCTAACGCTAACGAATTCTAACCATAACTCTAACCCTATTTGTGCTCGATTCTAACCATAACTCTAATTCGTCAATATCAACACTAATCCTAAGCCTAAATGCACTCAATTCTGACCGAAAATGCAATCCTGGCATTAATCCTGCCCCTAAACCTCGATTTTACGAACACAAAGCTTAACTCTAACCACAGCGAATTCTAACCATAACTGAAACCCTAAATGTGATCCATTCTAACCCTAAGACTAACTCGTCAATTTCAACACTAAACCTCAGCCTAAATGCACTTCATTCTCACCCAAAATGCAATTCGGACCCTAAGCCTAACCATAAACCTCGATTCTACGAACACAAACCCTAATCCTAACCCTAACCCTAACGAATTAAAACCATAACTCTAACCCTAAATGTGCTCGATTCTAACCCTAACACTAATTCATCAATTTCAACACTAATCCTAAGACTAAATGCACTCTGTTGTGACCTAAAATAGAATCCTGACCCTAAGCCTAACTCTAGACCTCGTTTTTAGTAACACAAACCTTAACTCTAACCACAGCGAATTCTAACCATAACTGAAAACCTAAATGTGATCGATTATAACCGTAACACTAACTCGTCAATTTCAACACTAACCCTAAGCCTAAATGCACTCCATTCTGACCTAAAATGGAATCCTGACCCTAAGCCTAACCCTAAACCACGATTCTACGAGCACAAACCCTAATCCTAACCCTAACCCTAACGAATTAAAACCATAACTCTAACCCTAAATGTGCTCAATTCTAACTCTAACACTAACTCGTGAATTTCAACACTACCCCTAAGACTAAATGCACTTCTTTCTGACCCAAAATGCAATCCTGACCCTAAGCCCAACTCTAAACCACGTTTCTACGAACACTAACCCTAACTCTAACCTTCACGAATTCTAACCTCGACTCTAACCCTAAATGGGCTCGATTCTAACCCTAACACTAACTCGACAATTTCAACACTAACCCTAAGCCTAAATGCACTCCATTGTGACCTAAACTGGAATCCTGACCCTAAACCTGACCCTAAACCGCGATTCTACTAACACAAACCCTAATCCTAAGCCTAACCCTAACAAACTCTAACCGCAACTCCAACCCTAAATGTGCTCGATTCTAACCCTAACACTAACTCATCAATTTCAACACTAACCCTCAGCCTAAATCCACTTCTTTCTGACCCAAAATGCAATCCTGACCCTAAGCTTAACTCTAAACCACGATTCTGGGAACACTAACCCTAACTCTAAGTGTAACGAATTCTAACGATAAATCTAACCCTAAATGTGTTCAATTCTAACCCTAACACTTACTGGTCAATTTCAACACTAACCCCAAGCCTAAATGCACTCCGTTGTGACCTAAAATGGAATCCTGATCCTAAGCCTAACCCTAAACCTCGATTCTACGAACACAAACCCTAATCCTAAAAATAACCCTAACAAATTCTAACCGTAACTCCAACCCTAAATGTGCTCGATTCTAACGCTAACACTAACTCGTCAATTTCAACACTAACCCTGAGCCTAAATCCACTTCTTTCTGACCCAAAATGCAATCCTGACCCTAAGCTTAACTATAAACCACGATTCTAGGAACACTAACCCTAACTCTAAGCGTAACGAATTCTAACCATAACTCTAACACTAAATGTGCTCGATTCTAACCCTAACACTAACTCGTCAATTTCAACACTAACCCTAGGCCTAAATGCACTGGATTCTGACCGAAAATGCAATCCTGACCCTAAACCTAACTCTAAACCTCGATTTTACGAACACAAACCTTTACTCTAACCACAGCGAATTCTAACCCTAACTGAAACCCTAAATGTGATCGATTCTAACCCTAACACTAATTCGTCAATTTGAACAATAATCCTAAGCCTAAATGCACTTCTTTCTGACCCAAAATGCAATCCTGACCCTAAGCCCAACTCAAAACCACTATTCTACGAACACTAACCCTAACTCTAGCCCTAATGAATTCTAACCATAACTCTAACCCTAAATGGGCTCGATTCTAACCCTAACTCTAATTCGTCAATATCAACACTAATCATAAGCCTAAATGCACTCAATTCTGACCGAAAATGCAATCCAGGCACTAAGCCTGCCCCTAAAGCTCGATTTTACGAACACAAACCTTAACTCTAACCACACCGAATTCTTAGCATAACTGAAACCCTAAATGTGATCCATTCTAACCCTAAGACTAACTCGTCAATTTCAACACTAAACCTCAGCCTAAATGCACTTCATTCTGACCCAAAATGCAATACTGACCCTAAGTCTAACCATAAACCTCGATTCTACGAACACAAACCCTAATCCTAACCCTAACCCTAACGAATTCTAACCATAACTCTAACCTTAAATGTGCTCGATTCTAACCCTACCACTAACTTGACAATTTCAACACTACCTCTAAGCCTAAATGCACTTCTTTTTGACCCAAAATGCAATACTGACCCTAAGATTAACTCTAAACCACGATTCTACGAACACTAACCCTAATTCTAAGCGTAATGAATTCTAACCATAACTCTACCCGTAAATGTGCTCGATTCTAACCCTAACACTAACTCGTCAATTTCAACACTAACCCTAAGCCTAAATGCACTCCGTTGTGACCTAAAATGAAATCCTGACCCTAAGCCTAACTCTAAACCTCGCTTCTACGAACACTAACTTTGACTCTAACCCTAACGAATTCTAACCATAACTCTAACCCTAAATGTTCTCGATTCTAAACTAAACACTAAGTCGTCAATATCAACACTAATCCTAAGCCTAAATGCACTCGATGCTGACCCAAAATGCAATCCTTACCCTAAGCCTAACCCCAAACCTAGATTCTACGAACACAAACCCTAATCCTAACCCTAACCCTGACGAATTCTAACGATAACTCTAACGCTAAATGTGCTCGATTCTAACCCTAACACTAACTCCTCAATTTCCACACTAACCCTAAGCAAAAATGCACTCGATTTTGAGCCAAAATTTAATCCTGGCACTAAGCCTGCTCTTAAACCTCGAATTTACGAAAAGAAACCTTAACTCTAACCACAGCGAATTCTAACCATAACTGAAACACTAAATGTGATCGATTCTAACGCTAACACTAACTCGTCAATTTCAACACTAACCCTAAGCCTAAATGCAATCCATTGTGACCTAAAATGGAATCCTGACCCTAAGCCTAACCCTAAACCTCGATTCTATTAACACAAACCCTAATCCTAAGCCTAACCCTAATAAATTCTAACCGGAACTCCAACCCTAAATGTGCTCGATTCTAACCCTAACACTAACTCGTCAATTTCAACACTAACCCTAAGCCTAAATGCACTTGATTCTGACCCAAAATGCAATCCTGATCCTAAGCCTAACCGTAAACCTCGAATCTACGAACACAAACCCTAATTGTAACCCTAACCCTAACGAATTCTAACCATAACTCTGACCTTAAATGTGCTCGATTCTAACCCTAACACTAACTCGTCAATTTCAACACTAACCCTAAGCCTAACTTCACACCATTGTGACCCAAAATGCAATCCTGACCCTAAGCCTAACTCTAAACCACGATTCTACGAACACTAACCCTAACTGTAACCCTAACGAAGTCTAACCATAACTCTAACCCTATTTGTGCTCGTTTCTAAACCTAACACTAATTCGTGAATATCAACACTAATTCTGAGCCTAAAGGCACTCAATTCTGAACGAAAATACAAACGTGGCACTAAGCCTGCTCCTAATCCTCGATTTTACGAAAGCAAACCTTAACTCTAACCACAGCGAATTCCAACCATAAATGAAACCCTAAATGTGATCCATTCTAACCCTAACACTAACTCGTCAATTTCAACACTATCCCTTAGCCTAAATGGACACCATTGTGACCCAAAATGCAATCCTGACCCTAAGCCTAACTCTAAACCTCGATTCTATGAACACTAACCCTAACTCTAACCCTAACGAATTCTAACCATAACTCTAACCCTAAATGTGCTCGATTCTAACCCTAACACTAACTCCTCAATTTCAACACTAAGCCCAAGCCTAAATTCACTCCGTTGTGACCTAAAATGGAATCCTGACCCTAAGCCTAACTCTAAACCTCGATTCTACGAACACTAACCCTAACTCTTACCCTAACGAATTCTAACCATAACTCTAACCCTAAATGTGCTCGATTCTAAACTTAACACTGAGTCGTCAATATCAACACTAATCCTAAGCCTAAATGCACTCGATGCTGACCCAAAATGCAATCCTGGCACTCAGCCAAACACTAAACCTCGATTTTCTGAACACAAACGTTAAATCCTACCATAACGATTTCTAACCATAACTCAAACCCTAAATGTGCCCGATTCTAACCCTAACACTAAGTCATCAATATCAACACGAATCCTAAGCCTAAATGCACTCGATTCTGACCCAAAATGTAATCCTGGCACTAAGCCTGCCCCTAAACCTCGATTTTATGAAAACAAACCTTAACTCTAACCACAGCGAATTCTAACCATAACTGAAACCCTAAATGTGATCCATTCTAACCCTAACACTAACTCGTCAATTTCAACACTGAACCTCAGCCTAAATGCAATTCATTCTGACGCAAAATGCAATCCTGACCCTAAGCCAAACCCTAAACCTCGATTCTATGAACATAAACCCTAATCCTAACCCTAACCCTAACGAATTGTAACCATAACTCTAACCCTAAATGTGCTCGATTCTAACCCTCACACTAATTCGTCAATTTCAACACTAACCCTAAGCCTAAATGTACTTGATTCTGACCCAAAATGCAATCCTGATCCTAAGCCTAACCCTAAATCTCGATTCTACGAACACAAACCCTAATCGTAACCCTAACCCTAACGAATTATAACCATAAATCTAACAACAAATGTGCTCGATTCTAACCCTAACACTAACTCGTCAATTTCAACACTAACCCTGAGCCTAAATCCACTTCTTTCTGACCCAAAATGCAATCCTGACCCTAAGCTTAACTCTAAACCACGATTCTAGGAACACTAACCCTAACTCTAAGCGTAACGAATTCTAACCATAACTCTAACACTAAATGTGCTCGATTCTAACCCTAACACTAACTCGTCAATTTCAACACTAACCCTAAGCCTAAATGCACTCCGTTGTGACCTAAAATGGAATCCTCACCCTAAGCCTAACTCTAAACCTCGATTCCACGAACACTAACCATAACTCTAACCCTAACGAATTCTAACCATAACTCTAACCCTAAATGTTCTCGATTCTAAATTTAACACTAAGTCGTCAATATCAACACTAATCCTAAGCCTAAATGCACTCAATTCTGACCGAAAATGCAATCCTGGCACTAAGCCTGCCCCTAAACCTCGATTTTACGAACACAAAGCTTAACTCTAACCACAGCGAATTCTAACCATAACTGAAACCCTAAATGTGATCCATTCTAACCCTAAGACTAACTCGTCAATTTCTACACTAAACCTCAGCCTAAATGCACTTCATTCTGACCCAAAATGCAATTCGGACCCTAAGCCTAACCATAAACCTCGATTCTACGAACACAAACCCTAATCCTAACCCTAACCCTAACGAATTAAAACCATAACTCTAACCCTAAATGTGCTCGATTCTAACCCTAACACTAATTCGTCGATTTCAACACTAATCCTAAGACTAAATGCACTCCGTTGTGACCTAAAATGGAATCCTGACCCTAAGCCTAACTCTAGACCTCGTTTTTAGGAACACAAACCTTAACTCTAACCAAAGCTAATTCTAACCATAACTGAAAACCTAAATGTGATCGATTATAACCGTAACACTAACTCGTCAATTTCAACACTAACCCTAAGCCTAAATGCACTCCATTCTGACCTAAAATGGAATCCTGACCCTAAGCCTAACCCTAAACCACGATTCTACGAGCACAAACCTTAATCCTAACCCTAACCCTAAGGAATTAAAACCATAACTCTAACCCTAAATGTGCTCGATTCTAACCCTAACACTAACTCGTGAATTTCAACACTACCCCTAAGACTAAATGCACTTCTTTCTGACCCAAAATGCAATCCTGACCCTAAGCCCAACTCTAAACCACGTTTCTACGAACACTAACCCTAACTCTAACCTTCACGAATTCTAACCTCGACTCTAACCCTAAATGGGCTCGATTCTAACCCTAACACTAACTCGACAATTTCCACACTAACCCTAAGCCTAAATGCACTCCATTGTGACCTAAACTGGAATCCTGACCCTAAGCCTAACCCTAAACCGCGATTCTACTAACACAAACCCTAATCCTAAGCCTAACCCTAACAAACTCTAACCGCAACTCCAACCCTAAATGTGCTCGATTCTAACCCTAACACTAACTCGTCAATTTCAACACTAACCCTCAGCCTAAATCCACTTCTTTCTGACCCAAAATGCAATCCTGACCCTAAGCTTAACTCTAAAACACGATTCTGGGAACACTAACCCTAACTCTAAGTGTAACGAATTCTAACGATAACTCTAACCCTAAATGTGTTCGATTCTAACCCTAACACTTACTGGTCAATTTCAACACTAACCCCAAGCCTAAATGCACTCCGTTGTGACCTAAAATGGAATCCTGACCCTAAGCCTAACCCTAAACCTCGATTCTACGAACAGAAACCCTAATCCTAAAAATAACCCTAACAAATTCTAACCGTAACTCCAACCCTAAATGTGCTCGATTCTAACGCTAACACTAACTCGTCAATTTCAACACTAACCCTGAGCCTAAATCCACTTCTTTCTGACCCAAAATGCAATCCTGACCCTAAGCTTAACTCTAAACCACGATTCTAGGAACACTAACCCTAACTCTAAGCGTAACGAATTCTAACCATAACTCTAACACTAAATGTGCTCGATTCTAACCCCAACACTAACTCGTCAATTTCAACACTAACCCTAGGCCTAAATGCACTCCGTTGTGACCTAAAATGGAATCCTGACCCTAAGCCTAACTCTAAACCTCGATTCCACGAACACTAACCATAACTCTAACCCTAACGAATTCTAACCATAACTCTAACCCTAAATGTTCTCGATTCTAAATTTAACACTAAGTCGTCAATATCAACACTAACCCTAAGCCTAAATGCACTCCATTGTGACCTAAACTGGAATCCTGACCCTAAGCCTAACCCTAAACCGTGATTCTACTAACACAAACCCTAATCCTAAGCCTAACCCTAACAAACTCTAACCGCAAATCCAACCCTAAATGTGCTCGATTCTAACCCTAACACTAACTCGTCAATTTCAACACTAACCCTCAGCCTAAATCCACTTCTTTCTGACCCAAAATGCAATCCTGACCCTAAACTTAACTCTAAACCACGATCCTAGAAACACTAACCCTAACTCTAAGTGTAACGAATTCTAACCATAACTCTAACCCTAAATGTTCTCGATTCTAAACTTAACACTCATTCGTCAATTTCAACACTAACTTTAAGTCTAAATGCACTCGATGCTGACCCAAAATGCAATCCTGACACTAAGCCTAACACTAAACCTCGATTTTCTGAACACAAACCTTAACTCTAACCATAACGAATTCTAACCATAACTCTAAACCTAAATGTGCTCGATTCTAACCCTAACACTAACTCGTCAATTTCAACACTAACCCTAAGCCTAAATGCACTTGATTCTGACCCAAAATGCAATCCTGACCCTAAGGGTAACCCTAAACCTCGATACTACGAACACAAACCCTAATCCTAACCCTAACCCTAACGAATTCTCACCGTAACTCTAACCCTAAATGTGCTCGATTCTAACCCTAACACTAACTCGTCAATTTCAACACTGCCCCTAAGTCTAAATGCACTTCTTTCTGACCCTAAATGCAATCCTGACCCTAAGCCCAACTCAAAACCACTATTCTACGAACACTAACCCTAACTCTAGCCCTAACGAATTCTAACGATAACTCTAACACTATTTGTGCTCGATTCTAACCATAACACTAATTCTTCAATATCAACACTAATCCTAAGGCTAAATGCCCTCAATTCTGACCCAAAATGCAATCCTGGCACTAAGCCTAACCCTAAACCTCGATTCTGAGAACACAAACCCTAATCATAACCCTAACCCTAACGAATTCTAACCGTACCTCTAACCCTAAATGTGCTCGATTCTAACCCTAACACTAACTCGTCAATTTCAACACTAACCCTAAGCCTAAATTCACACCATTGTGACCCAAAATGCAATCCTGACCCTAAGCCTAACTCTAAACCTCGATTCTAGGAACACTAAACCTAACTCTAACCCTAACGAATTCTAACCATAACTCTAACCCTAAATGTTCTCAATTCTAAACTTAACACTAAGTCGTCAATTTCAACACTAATCCTAAGCCTAAATGCACTCGATGCTGACCCAAAATGCAATCCTGGCACTCAGCCAAACACTAAACCTCGATTTTCTGAACACAAACGTTAAATCCTACCATAACGATTTCTAACCATAACTCAAACCCTAAATGTGCCCGATTCTAACCCTAACACTAAGTCGTCAATATCAACACGAATCCTAAGCCTAAATGCACTCGATTCTGACCCAAAATGTAATCCTGGCACTAAGCCTGCCCCTAAACCTCGATTTTATGAAAACAAACCTTAACTCTAACCACAGCGAATTCTAACCATAACTGAAACCCTAAATGTGATCCATTCTAACCCTAACACTAACTCGTCAATTTCAACACTGAACCTCAGCCTAAATGCAATTCATTCTGACGCAAAATGCAATCCTGACCCTAAGCCAAACCCTAAACCTCGATTCTATGAACATAAACCCTAATCCTAACCCTAACCCTAACGAATTGTAACCATAACTCTAACCCTAAATGTGCTCGATTCTAACCCTCACACTAATTCGTCAATTTCAACACTAACCCTAAGCCTAAATGTACTTGATTCTGACCCAAAATGCAATCCTGATCCTAAGCCTAACCCTAAATCTCGATTCTACGAACACAAACCCTAATCGTAACCCTAACCCTAACGAATTATAACCATAAATCTAACAACAAATGTGCTCGATTCTAACCCTAACACTAACTCGTCAATTTCAACACTAACCCTGAGCCTAAATCCACTTCTTTCTGACCCAAAATGCAATCCTGACCCTAAGCTTAACTCTAAACCACGATTCTAGGAACACTAACCCTAACTCTAAGCGTAGCGAATTCTAACCATAACTCTAACACTAAATGTGCTCGATTCTAACCCTAACACTAACTCGTCAATTTCAACACTAACCCTAAGCCTAAATGCACTCCGTTGTGACCTAAAATGGAATCCTCACCCTAAGCCTAACTCTAAACCTCGATTCCACGAACACTAACCATAACTCTAACCCTAACGAATTCTAACCATAACTCTAACCCTAAATGTTCTCGATTCTAAATTTAACACTAAGTCGTCAATATCAACACTAATCCTAAGCCTAAATGCACTCAATTCTGACCGAAAATGCAATCCTGGCACTAAGCCTGCCCCTAAACCTCGATTTTACGAACACAAAGCTTAACTCTAACCACAGCGAATTCTAACCATAACTGAAACCCTAAATGTGATCCATTCTAACCCTAAGACTAACTCGTCAATTTCAACACTAAACCTCAGCCTAAATGCACTTCATTCTGACCCAAAATGCAATTCGGACCCTAAGCCTAACCATAAACCTCGATTCTACGAACACAAACCCTAATCCTAACCCTAACCCTAACGAATTAAAACCATAACTCTAACCCTAAATGTGCTCGATTCTAACCCTAACACTAATTCGTCAATTTCAACACTAATCCTAAGACTAAATGCACTCCGTTGTGACCTAAAATGGAATCCTGACCCTAAGCCTAACTCTAGACCTCGTTTTTAGGAACACAAACCTTAACTCTAACCACAGCTAATTCTAACCATAACTGAAAACCTAAATGTGATCGATTATAACCGTAACACTAACTCGTCAATTTCAACACTAACCCTAAGCCTAAATGCACTCCATTCTGACCTAAAATGGAATCCTGACCCTAAGCCTAACCCTAAACCACGATTCTACGAGCACAAACCTTAATCCTAACCCTAACCCTAAGGAATTAAAACCATAACTCTAACCCTAAATGTGCTCGATTCTAACCCTAACACTAACTCGTGAATTTCAACACTACCCCTAAGACTAAATGCACTTCTTTCTGACCCAAAATGCAATCCTGACCCTAAGCCCAACTCAAAACCACGTTTCTACGAACACTAACCCTAACTCTAACCTTCACGAATTCTAACCTCGACTCTAACCCTAAATGGGCTCGATTCTAACCCTAACACTAACTCGACAATTTCCACACTAACCCTAAGCCTAAATGCACTCCATTGTGACCTAAACTGGAATCCTGACCCTAAGCCTAACCCTAAACCGCGATTCTACTAACACAAACCCTAATCCTAAGCCTAACCCTAACAAACTCTAACCGCAACTCCAACCCTAAATGTGCTCGATTCTAACCCTAACACTAACTCGTCAATTTCAACACTAACCCTCAGCCTAAATCCACTTCTTTCTGACCCAAAATGCAATCCTGACCCTAAGCTTAACTCTAAAACACGATTCTGGGAACACTAACCCTAACTCTAAGTGTAACGAATTCTAACGATAACTCTAACCCTAAATGTGTTCGATTCTAACCCTAACACTTACTGGTCAATTTCAACACTAACCCCAAGCCTAAATGCACTCCGTTGTGACCTAAAATGGAATCCTGACCCTAAGCCTAACCCTAAACCTCGATTCTACGAACAGAAACCCTAATCCTAAAAATAACCCTAACAAATTCTAACCGTAACTCCAACCCTAAATGTGCTCGATTCTAACGCTAACACTAAGTCGTCAATTTCAACACTAACCCTGAGCCTAAATCCACTTCTTTCTGACCCAAAATGCAATCCTGACCCTAAGCTTAACTCTAAACCACGATTCTAGGAACACTAACCCTAACTCTAAGCGTAACGAATTCTAACCATAACTCTAACACTAAATGTGCTCGATTCTAACCCCAACACTAACTCGTCAATTTCAACACTAACCCTAGGCCTAAATGCACTCCGTTGTGACCTAAAATGGAATCCTGACCCTAAGCCTAACTCTAAACCTCGATTCCACGAACACTAACCATAACTCTAACCCTAACGAATTCTAACCATAACTCTAACCCTAAATGTTCTCGATTCTAAATTTAACACTAAGTCGTCAATATCAACACTAACCCTAAGCCTAAATGCACTCCATTGTGACCTAAACTGGAATCCTGACCCTAAGCCTAACCCTAAACCGTGATTCTACTAACACGAACCCTAATCCTAAGCCTAACCCTAACAAACTCTAACCGCAAATCCAACCCTAAATGTGCTCGATTCTAACCCTAACACTAACTCGTCAATTTCAACACTAACCCTCAGCCTAAATCCACTTCTTTCTGACCCAAAATGCAATCCTGACCCTAAACTTAACTCTAAACCACGATCCTAGAAACACTAACCCTAACTCTAAGTGTAACGAATTCTAACCATAACTCTAACCCTAAATGTTCTCGATTCTAAACTTAACACTCATTCGTCAATTTCAACACTAACTTTAAGTCTAAATGCACTCGATGCTGACCCAAAATGCAATCCTGACACTAAGCCTAACACTAAACCTCGATTTTCTGAACACAAACCTTAACTCTAACCATAACGAATTCTAACCATAACTCTAAACCTAAATGTGCTCGATTCTAACCCTAACACTAACTCGTCAATTTCAACACTAACCCTAAGCCTAAATGCACTTGATTCTGACCCAAAATGCAATCCTGACCCTAAGGGTAACCCTAAACCTCGATACTACGAACACAAACCCTAATCCTAACCCTAACCCTAACGAATTCTCACCGTAACTCTAACCCTAAATGTGCTCGATTCTAACCCTAACACTAACTCGTCAATTTCAACACTGCCCCTAAGTCTAAATGCACTTCTTTCTGACCCTAAATGCAATCCTGACCCTAAGCCCAACTCAAAACCACTATTCTACGAACACTAACCCTAACTCTAGCCCTAACGAATTCTAACGATAACTCTAACACTATTTGTGCTCGATTCTAACCATAACACTAATTCTTCAATATCAACACTAATCCTAAGGCTAAATGCCCTCAATTCTGACCCAAAATGCAATCCTGGCACTAAGCCTAACCCTAAACCTCGATTCTGAGAACACAAACCCTAATCATAACCCTAACCCTAACGAATTCTAACCGTACCTCTAACCCTAAATGTGCTCGATTCTAACCCTAACACTAACTCGTCAATTTCAACACTAACCCTAAGCCTAAATTCACACCATTGTGACCCAAAATGCAATCCTGACCCTAAGCCTAACTCTAAACCTCGATTCTAGGAACACTAAACCTAACTCTAACCCTAACGAATTCTAACCATAACTCTAACCCTAAATGTTCTCAATTCTAAACTTAACACTAAGTCGTCAATTTCAACACTAATCCTAAGCCTAAATGCACTCGATGCTGACCCAAAATGCAATCCTGGCACTCAGCCAAACACTAAACCTCGATTTTCTGAACACAAACGTTAAATCCTACCATAACGATTTCTAACCATAACTCAAACCCTAAATGTGCCCGATTCTAACCCTAACACTAAGTCGTCAATATCAACACGAATCCTAAGCCTAAATGCACTCGATTCTGACCCAAAATGTAATCCTGGCACTAAGCCTGCCCCTAAACCTCGATTTTATGAAAACAAACCTTAACTCTAACCACAGCGAATTCTAACCATAACTGAAACCCTAAATGTGATCCATTCTAACCCTAACACTAACTCGTCAATTTCAACACTGAACCTCAGCCTAAATGCAATTCATTCTGACGCAAAATGCAATCCTGACCCTAAGCCAAACCCTAAACCTCGATTCTATGAACATAAACCCTAATCCTAACCCTAACCCTAACGAATTGTAACCATAACTCTAACCCTAAATGTGCTCGATTCTAACCCTCACACTAATTCGTCAATTTCAACACTAACCCTAAGCCTAAATGTACTTGATTCTGACCCAAAATGCAATCCTGATCCTAAGCCTAACCCTAAATCTCGATTCTACGAACACAAACCCTAATCGTAACCCTAACCCTAACGAATTATAACCATAAATCTAACAACAAATGTGCTCGATTCTAACCCTAACACTAACTCGTCAATTTCAACACTAACCCTGAGCCTAAATCCACTTCTTTCTGACCCAAAATGCAATCCTGACCCTAAGCTTAACTCTAAACCACGATTCTAGGAACACTAACCCTAACTCTAAGCGTAGCGAATTCTAACCATAACTCTAACACTAAATGTGCTCGATTCTAACCCTAACACTAACTCGTCAATTTCAACACTAACCCTAAGCCTAAATGCACTCCGTTGTGACCTAAAATGGAATCCTCACCCTAAGCCTAACTCTAAACCTCGATTCCACGAACACTAACCATAACTCTAACCCTAACGAATTCTAACCATAACTCTAACCCTAAATGTTCTCGATTCTAAATTTAACACTAAGTCGTCAATATCAACACTAATCCTAAGCCTAAATGCACTCAATTCTGACCGAAAATGCAATCCTGGCACTAAGCCTGCCCCTAAACCTCGATTTTACGAACACAAAGCTTAACTCTAACCACAGCGAATTCTAACCATAACTGAAACCCTAAATGTGATCCATTCTAACCCTAAGACTAACTCGTCAATTTCAACACTAAACCTCAGCCTAAATGCACTTCATTCTGACCCAAAATGCAATTCGGACCCTAAGCCTAACCATAAACCTCGATTCTACGAACACAAACCCTAATCCTAACCCTAACCCTAACGAATTAAAACCATAACTCTAACCCTAAATGTGCTCGATTCTAACCCTAACACTAATTCGTCAATTTCAACACTAATCCTAAGACTAAATGCACTCCGTTGTGACCTAAAATGGAATCCTGACCCTAAGCCTAACTCTAGACCTCGTTTTTAGGAACACAAACCTTAACTCTAACCACAGCTAATTCTAACCATAACTGAAAACCTAAATGTGATCGATTATAACCGTAACACTAACTCGTCAATTTCAACACTAACCCTAAGCCTAAATGCACTCCATTCTGACCTAAAATGGAATCCTGACCCTAAGCCTAACCCTAAACCACGATTCTACGAGCACAAACCTTAATCCTAACCCTAACCCTAAGGAATTAAAACCATAACTCTAACCCTAAATGTGCTCGATTCTAACCCTAACACTAACTCGTGAATTTCAACACTACCCCTAAGACTAAATGCACTTCTTTCTGACCCAAAATGCAATCCTGACCCTAAGCCCAACTCAAAACCACGTTTCTACGAACACTAACCCTAACTCTAACCTTCACGAATTCTAACCTCGACTCTAACCCTAAATGGGCTCGATTCTAACCCTAACACTAACTCGACAATTTCCACACTAACCCTAAGCCTAAATGCACTCCATTGTGACCTAAACTGGAATCCTGACCCTAAGCCTAACCCTAAACCGCGATTCTACTAACACAAACCCTAATCCTAAGCCTAACCCTAACAAACTCTAACCGCAACTCCAACCCTAAATGTGCTCGATTCTAACCCTAACACTAACTCGTCAATTTCAACACTAACCCTCAGCCTAAATCCACTTCTTTCTGACCCAAAATGCAATCCTGACCCTAAGCTTAACTCTAAAACACGATTCTGGGAACACTAACCCTAACTCTAAGTGTAACGAATTCTAACGATAACTCTAACCCTAAATGTGTTCGATTCTAACCCTAACACTTACTGGTCAATTTCAACACTAACCCCAAGCCTAAATGCACTCCGTTGTGACCTAAAATGGAATCCTGACCCTAAGCCTAACCCTAAACCTCGATTCTACGAACAGAAACCCTAATCCTAAAAATAACCCTAACAAATTCTAACCGTAACTCCAACCCTAAATGTGCTCGATTCTAACGCTAACACTAAGTCGTCAATTTCAACACTAACCCTGAGCCTAAATCCACTTCTTTCTGACCCAAAATGCAATCCTGACCCTAAGCTTAACTCTAAACCACGATTCTAGGAACACTAACCCTAACTCTAAGCGTAACGAATTCTAACCATAACTCTAACACTAAATGTGCTCGATTCTAACCCCAACACTAACTCGTCAATTTCAACACTAACCCTAGGCCTAAATGCACTCCGTTGTGACCTAAAATGGAATCCTGACCCTAAGCCTAACTCTAAACCTCGATTCCACGAACACTAACCATAACTCTAACCCTAACGAATTCTAACCATAACTCTAACCCTAAATGTTCTCGATTCTAAATTTAACACTAAGTCGTCAATATCAACACTAACCCTAAGCCTAAATGCACTCCATTGTGACCTAAACTGGAATCCTGACCCTAAGCCTAACCCTAAACCGTGATTCTACTAACACGAACCCTAATCCTAAGCCTAACCCTAACAAACTCTAACCGCAAATCCAACCCTAAATGTGCTCGATTCTAACCCTAACACTAACTCGTCAATTTCAACACTAACCCTCAGCCTAAATCCACTTCTTTCTGACCCAAAATGCAATCCTGACCCTAAACTTAACTCTAAACCACGATCCTAGAAACACTAACCCTAACTCTAAGTGTAACGAATTCTAACCATAACTCTAACCCTAAATGTTCTCGATTCTAAACTTAACACTCATTCGTCAATTTCAACACTAACTTTAAGTCTAAATGCACTCGATGCTGACCCAAAATGCAATCCTGACACTAAGCCTAACACTAAACCTCGATTTTCTGAACACAAACCTTAACTCTAACCATAACGAATTCTAACCATAACTCTAAACCTAAATGTGCTCGATTCTAACCCTAACACTAACTCGTCAATTTCAACACTAACCCTAAGCCTAAATGCACTTGATTCTGACCCAAAATGCAATCCTGACCCTAAGGGTAACCCTAAACCTCGATACTACGAACACAAACCCTAATCCTAACCCTAACCCTAACGAATTCTCACCGTAACTCTAACCCTAAATGTGCTCGATTCTAACCCTAACACTAACTCGTCAATTTCAACACTGCCCCTAAGTCTAAATGCACTTCTTTCTGACCCTAAATGCAATCCTGACCCTAAGCCCAACTCAAAACCACTATTCTACGAACACTAACCCTAACTCTAGCCCTAACGAATTCTAACGATAACTCTAACACTATTTGTGCTCGATTCTAACCATAACACTAATTCTTCAATATCAACACTAATCCTAAGGCTAAATGCCCTCAATTCTGACCCAAAATGCAATCCTGGCACTAAGCCTAACCCTAAACCTCGATTCTGAGAACACAAACCCTAATCATAACCCTAACCCTAACGAATTCTAACCGTACCTCTAACCCTAAATGTGCTCGATTCTAACCCTAACACTAACTCGTCAATTTCAACACTAACCCTAAGCCTAAATTCACACCATTGTGACCCAAAATGCAATCCTGACCCTAAGCCTAACTCTAAACCTCGATTCTAGGAACACTAAACCTAACTCTAACCCTAACGAATTCTAACCATAACTCTAACCCTAAATGTTCTCAATTCTAAACTTAACACTAAGTCGTCAATTTCAACACTAATCCTAAGCCTAAATGCACTCGATGCTGACCCAAAATGCAATCCTGGCACTCAGCCAAACACTAAACCTCGATTTTCTGAACACAAACGTTAAATCCTACCATAACGATTTCTAACCATAACTCAAACCCTAAATGTGCCCGATTCTAACCCTAACACTAAGTCGTCAATATCAACACGAATCCTAAGCCTAAATGCACTCGATTCTGACCCAAAATGTAATCCTGGCACTAAGCCTGCCCCTAAACCTCGATTTTATGAAAACAAACCTTAACTCTAACCACAGCGAATTCTAACCATAACTGAAACCCTAAATGTGATCCATTCTAACCCTAACACTAACTCGTCAATTTCAACACTGAACCTCAGCCTAAATGCAATTCATTCTGACGCAAAATGCAATCCTGACCCTAAGCCAAACCCTAAACCTCGATTCTATGAACATAAACCCTAATCCTAACCCTAACCCTAACGAATTGTAACCATAACTCTAACCCTAAATGTGCTCGATTCTAACCCTCACACTAATTCGTCAATTTCAACACTAACCCTAAGCCTAAATGTACTTGATTCTGACCCAAAATGCAATCCTGATCCTAAGCCTAACCCTAAATCTCGATTCTACGAACACAAACCCTAATCGTAACCCTAACCCTAACGAATTATAACCATAAATCTAACAACAAATGTGCTCGATTCTAACCCTAACACTAACTCGTCAATTTCAACACTAACCCTGAGCCTAAATCCACTTCTTTCTGACCCAAAATGCAATCCTGACCCTAAGCTTAACTCTAAACCACGATTCTAGGAACACTAACCCTAACTCTAAGCGTAGCGAATTCTAACCATAACTCTAACACTAAATGTGCTCGATTCTAACCCTAACACTAACTCGTCAATTTCAACACTAACCCTAAGCCTAAATGCACTCCGTTGTGACCTAAAATGGAATCCTCACCCTAAGCCTAACTCTAAACCTCGATTCCACGAACACTAACCATAACTCTAACCCTAACGAATTCTAACCATAACTCTAACCCTAAATGTTCTCGATTCTAAATTTAACACTAAGTCGTCAATATCAACACTAATCCTAAGCCTAAATGCACTCAATTCTGACCGAAAATGCAATCCTGGCACTAAGCCTGCCCCTAAACCTCGATTTTACGAACACAAAGCTTAACTCTAACCACAGCGAATTCTAACCATAACTGAAACCCTAAATGTGATCCATTCTAACCCTAAGACTAACTCGTCAATTTCAACACTAAACCTCAGCCTAAATGCACTTCATTCTGACCCAAAATGCAATTCGGACCCTAAGCCTAACCATAAACCTCGATTCTACGAACACAAACCCTAATCCTAACCCTAACCCTAACGAATTAAAACCATAACTCTAACCCTAAATGTGCTCGATTCTAACCCTAACACTAATTCGTCAATTTCAACACTAATCCTAAGACTAAATGCACTCCGTTGTGACCTAAAATGGAATCCTGACCCTAAGCCTAACTCTAGACCTCGTTTTTAGGAACACAAACCTTAACTCTAACCACAGCTAATTCTAACCATAACTGAAAACCTAAATGTGATCGATTATAACCGTAACACTAACTCGTCAATTTCAACACTAACCCTAAGCCTAAATGCACTCCATTCTGACCTAAAATGGAATCCTGACCCTAAGCCTAACCCTAAACCACGATTCTACGAGCACAAACCTTAATCCTAACCCTAACCCTAAGGAATTAAAACCATAACTCTAACCCTAAATGTGCTCGATTCTAACCCTAACACTAACTCGTGAATTTCAACACTACCCCTAAGACTAAATGCACT
Source organism: Notamacropus eugenii (assembly GCF_028372415.1). NCBI lineage: Eukaryota > Metazoa > Chordata > Mammalia > Diprotodontia > Macropodidae > Notamacropus > Notamacropus eugenii. The sequence continues at coordinate 167,989,886 of NC_092877.1, read as the reverse complement.
TCTTTCTGACCCAAAATGCAATCCTGACCCTAAGCCCAACTCAAAACCACGTTTCTACGAACACTAACCCTAACTCTAACCTTCACGAATTCTAACCTCGACTCTAACCCTAAATGGGCTCGATTCTAACCCTAACACTAACTCGACAATTTCCACACTAACCCTAAGCCTAAATGCACTCCATTGTGACCTAAACTGGAATCCTGACCCTAAGCCTAACCCTAAACCGCGATTCTACTAACACAAACCCTAATCCTAAGCCTAACCCTAACAAACTCTAACCGCAACTCCAACCCTAAATGTGCTCGATTCTAACCCTAACACTAACTCGTCAATTTCAACACTAACCCTCAGCCTAAATCCACTTCTTTCTGACCCAAAATGCAATCCTGACCCTAAGCTTAACTCTAAAACACGATTCTGGGAACACTAACCCTAACTCTAAGTGTAACGAATTCTAACGATAACTCTAACCCTAAATGTGTTCGATTCTAACCCTAACACTTACTGGTCAATTTCAACACTAACCCCAAGCCTAAATGCACTCCGTTGTGACCTAAAATGGAATCCTGACCCTAAGCCTAACCCTAAACCTCGATTCTACGAACAGAAACCCTAATCCTAAAAATAACCCTAACAAATTCTAACCGTAACTCCAACCCTAAATGTGCTCGATTCTAACGCTAACACTAACTCGTCAATTTCAACACTAACCCTGAGCCTAAATCCACTTCTTTCTGACCCAAAATGCAATCCTGACCCTAAGCTTAACTCTAAACCACGATTCTAGGAACACTAACCCTAACTCTAAGCGTAACGAATTCTAACCATAACTCTAACACTAAATGTGCTCGATTCTAACCCCAACACTAACTCGTCAATTTCAACACTAACCCTAGGCCTAAATGCACTCCGTTGTGACCTAAAATGGAATCCTGACCCTAAGCCTAACTCTAAACCTCGATTCCACGAACACTAACCATAACTCTAACCCTAACGAATTCTAACCATAACTCTAACCCTAAATGTTCTCGATTCTAAATTTAACACTAAGTCGTCAATATCAACACTAACCCTAAGCCTAAATGCACTCCATTGTGACCTAAACTGGAATCCTGACCCTAAGCCTAACCCTAAACCGTGATTCTACTAACACGAACCCTAATCCTAAGCCTAACCCTAACAAACTCTAACCGCAAATCCAACCCTAAATGTGCTCGATTCTAACCCTAACACTAACTCGTCAATTTCAACACTAACCCTCAGCCTAAATCCACTTCTTTCTGACCCAAAATGCAATCCTGACCCTAAACTTAACTCTAAACCACGATCCTAGAAACACTAACCCTAACTCTAAGTGTAACGAATTCTAACCATAACTCTAACCCTAAATGTTCTCGATTCTAAACTTAACACTCATTCGTCAATTTCAACACTAACTTTAAGTCTAAATGCACTCGATGCTGACCCAAAATGCAATCCTGACACTAAGCCTAACACTAAACCTCGATTTTCTGAACACAAACCTTAACTCTAACCATAACGAATTCTAACCATAACTCTAAACCTAAATGTGCTCGATTCTAACCCTAACACTAACTCGTCAATTTCAACACTAACCCTAAGCCTAAATGCACTTGATTCTGACCCAAAATGCAATCCTGACCCTAAGGGTAACCCTAAACCTCGATACTACGAACACAAACCCTAATCCTAACCCTAACCCTAACGAATTCTCACCGTAACTCTAACCCTAAATGTGCTCGATTCTAACCCTAACACTAACTCGTCAATTTCAACACTGCCCCTAAGTCTAAATGCACTTCTTTCTGACCCTAAATGCAATCCTGACCCCAAGCCCAACTCAAAACCACTATTCTACGAACACTAACCCTAACTCTAGCCCTAACGAATTCTAACGATAACTCTAACACTATTTGTGCTCGATTCTAACCATAACACTAATTCTTCAATATCAACACTAATCCTAAGGCTAAATGCCCTCAATTCTGACCCAAAATGCAATCCTGGCACTAAGCCTAACCCTAAACCTCGATTCTGAGAACACAAACCCTAATCATAACCCTAACCCTAACGAATTCTAACCGTACCTCTAACCCTAAATGTGCTCGATTCTAACCCTAACACTAACTCGTCAATTTCAACACTAACCCTAAGCCTAAATTCACACCATTGTGACCCAAAATGCAATCCTGACCCTAAGCCTAACTCTAAACCTCGATTCTAGGAACACTAAACCTAACTCTAACCCTAACGAATTCTAACCATAACTCTAACCCTAAATGTTCTCAATTCTAAACTTAACACTAAGTCGTCAATTTCAACACTAATCCTAAGCCTAAATGCACTCGATGCTGACCCAAAATGCAATCCTGGCACTCAGCCAAACACTAAACCTCGATTTTCTGAACACAAACGTTAAATCCTACCATAACGATTTCTAACCATAACTCAAACCCTAAATGTGCCCGATTCTAACCCTAACACTAAGTCGTCAATATCAACACGAATCCTAAGCCTAAATGCACTCGATTCTGACCCAAAATGTAATCCTGGCACTAAGCCTGCCCCTAAACCTCGATTTTATGAAAACAAACCTTAACTCTAACCACAGCGAATTCTAACCATAACTGAAACCCTAAATGTGATCCATTCTAACCCTAACACTAACTCGTCAATTTCAACACTGAACCTCAGCCTAAATGCAATTCATTCTGACGCAAAATGCAATCCTGACCCTAAGCCAAACCCTAAACCTCGATTCTATGAACATAAACCCTAATCCTAACCCTAACCCTAACGAATTGTAACCATAACTCTAACCCTAAATGTGCTCGATTCTAACCCTCACACTAATTCGTCAATTTCAACACTAACCCTAAGCCTAAATGTACTTGATTCTGACCCAAAATGCAATCCTGATCCTAAGCCTAACCCTAAATCTCGATTCTACGAACACAAACCCTAATCGTAACCCTAACCCTAACGAATTATAACCATAAATCTAACAACAAATGTGCTCGATTCTAACCCTAACACTAACTCGTCAATTTCAACACTAACCCTGAGCCTAAATCCACTTCTTTCTGACCCAAAATGCAATCCTGACCCTAAGCTTAACTCTAAACCACGATTCTAGGAACACTAACCCTAACTCTAAGCGTAGCGAATTCTAACCATAACTCTAACACTAAATGTGCTCGATTCTAACCCTAACACTAACTCGTCAATTTCAACACTAACCCTAAGCCTAAATGCACTCCGTTGTGACCTAAAATGGAATCCTCACCCTAAGCCTAACTCTAAACCTCGATTCCACGAACACTAACCATAACTCTAACCCTAACGAATTCTAACCATAACTCTAACCCTAAATGTTCTCGATTCTAAATTTAACACTAAGTCGTCAATATCAACACTAATCCTAAGCCTAAATGCACTCAATTCTGACCGAAAATGCAATCCTGGCACTAAGCCTGCCCCTAAACCTCGATTTTATGAACACAAAGCTTAACTCTAACCACAGCGAATTCTAACCATAACTGAAACCCTAAATGTGATCCATTCTAACCCTAAGACTAACTCGTCAATTTCAACACTAAACCTCAGCCTAAATGCACTTCATTCTGACCCAAAATGCAATTCGGACCCTAAGCCTAACCATAAACCTCGATTCTACGAACACAAACCCTAATCCTAACCCTAACCCTAACGAATTAAAACCATAACTCTAACCCTAAATGTGCTCGATTCTAACCCTAACACTAATTCGTCAATTTCAACACTAATCCTAAGACTAAATGCACTCCGTTGTGACCTAAAATGGAATCCTGACCCTAAGCCTAACTCTAGACCTCGTTTTTAGGAACACAAACCTTAACTCTAACCACAGCGAATTCTAACCATAACTGAAAACCTAAATGTGATCGATTATAACCGTAACACTAACTCGTCAATTTCAACACTAACCCTAAGCCTAAATGCACTCCATTCTGACCTAAAATGGAATCCTGACCCTAAGCCTAACCCTAAACCACGATTCTACGAGCACAAACCTTAATCCTAACCCTAACCCTAAGGAATTAAAACCATAACTCTAACCCTAAATGTGCTCGATTCTAACCCTAACACTAACTCGTGAATTTCAACACTACCCCTAAGACTAAATGCACTTCTTTCTGACCCAAAATGCAATCCTGACCCTAAGCCCAACTCAAAACCACGTTTCTACGAACACTAACCCTAACTCTAACCTTCACGAATTCTAACCTCGACTCTAACCCTAAATGGGCTCGATTCTAACCCTAACACTAACTCGACAATTTCCACACTAACCCTAAGCCTAAATGCACTCCATTGTGACCTAAACTGGAATCCTGACCCTAAGCCTAACCCTAAACCGCGATTCTACTAACACAAACCCTAATCCTAAGCCTAACCCTAACAAACTCTAACCGCAACTCCAACCCTAAATGTGCTCGATTCTAACCCTAACACTAACTCGTCAATTTCAACACTAACCCTCAGCCTAAATCCACTTCTTTCTGACCCAAAATGCAATCCTGACCCTAAGCTTAACTCTAAAACACGATTCTGGGAACACTAACCCTAACTCTAAGTGTAACGAATTCTAACGATAACTCTAACCCTAAATGTGTTCGATTCTAACCCTAACACTTACTGGTCAATTTCAACACTAACCCCAAGCCTAAATGCACTCCGTTGTGACCTAAAATGGAATCCTGACCCTAAGCCTAACCCTAAACCTCGATTCTACGAACAGAAACCCTAATCCTAAAAATAACCCTAACAAATTCTAACCGTAACTCCAACCCTAAATGTGCTCGATTCTAACGCTAACACTAACTCGTCAATTTCAACACTAACCCTGAGCCTAAATCCACTTCTTTCTGACCCAAAATGCAATCCTGACCCTAAGCTTAACTCTAAACCACGATTCTAGGAACACTAACCCTAACTCTAAGCGTAACGAATTCTAACCATAACTCTAACACTAAATGTGCTCGATTCTAACCCCAACACTAACTCGTCAATTTCAACACTAACCCTAGGCCTAAATGCACTCCGTTGTGACCTAAAATGGAATCCTGACCCTAAGCCTAACTCTAAACCTCGATTCCACGAACACTAACCATAACTCTAACCCTAACGAATTCTAACCATAACTCTAACCCTAAATGTTCTCGATTCTAAATTTAACACTAAGTCGTCAATATCAACACTAACCCTAAGCCTAAATGCACTCCATTGTGACCTAAACTGGAATCCTGACCCTAAGCCTAACCCTAAACCGTGATTCTACTAACACGAACCCTAATCCTAAGCCTAACCCTAACAAACTCTAACCGCAAATCCAACCCTAAATGTGCTCGATTCTAACCCTAACACTAACTCGTCAATTTCAACACTAACCCTCAGCCTAAATCCACTTCTTTCTGACCCAAAATGCAATCCTGACCCTAAACTTAACTCTAAACCACGATCCTAGAAACACTAACCCTAACTCTAAGTGTAACGAATTCTAACCATAACTCTAACCCTAAATGTTCTCGATTCTAAACTTAACACTCATTCGTCAATTTCAACACTAACTTTAAGTCTAAATGCACTCGATGCTGACCCAAAATGCAATCCTGACACTAAGCCTAACACTAAACCTCGATTTTCTGAACACAAACCTTAACTCTAACCATAACGAATTCTAACCATAACTCTAAACCTAAATGTGCTCGATTCTAACCCTAACACTAACTCGTCAATTTCAACACTAACCCTAAGCCTAAATGCACTTGATTCTGACCCAAAATGCAATCCTGACCCTAAGGGTAACCCTAAACCTCGATACTACGAACACAAACCCTAATCCTAACCCTAACCCTAACGAATTCTCACCGTAACTCTAACCCTAAATGTGCTCGATTCTAACCCTAACACTAACTCGTCAATTTCAACACTGCCCCTAAGTCTAAATGCACTTCTTTCTGACCCTAAATGCAATCCTGACCCTAAGCCCAACTCAAAACCACTATTCTACGAACACTAACCCTAACTCTAGCCCTAACGAATTCTAACGATAACTCTAACACTATTTGTGCTCGATTCTAACCATAACACTAATTCTTCAATATCAACACTAATCCTAAGGCTAAATGCCCTCAATTCTGACCCAAAATGCAATCCTGGCACTAAGCCTAACCCTAAACCTCGATTCTGAGAACACAAACCCTAATCATAACCCTAACCCTAACGAATTCTAACCGTACCTCTAACCCTAAATGTGCTCGATTCTAACCCTAACACTAACTCGTCAATTTCAACACTAACCCTAAGCCTAAATTCACACCATTGTGACCCAAAATGCAATCCTGACCCTAAGCCTAACTCTAAACCTCGATTCTAGGAACACTAAACCTAACTCTAACCCTAACGAATTCTAACCATAACTCTAACCCTAAATGTTCTCAATTCTAAACTTAACACTAAGTCGTCAATTTCAACACTAATCCTAAGCCTAAATGCACTCGATGCTGACCCAAAATGCAATCCTGGCACTCAGCCAAACACTAAACCTCGATTTTCTGAACACAAACGTTAAATCCTACCATAACGATTTCTAACCATAACTCAAACCCTAAATGTGCCCGATTCTAACCCTAACACTAAGTCGTCAATATCAACACGAATCCTAAGCCTAAATGCACTCGATTCTGACCCAAAATGTAATCCTGGCACTAAGCCTGCCCCTAAACCTCGATTTTATGAAAACAAACCTTAACTCTAACCACAGCGAATTCTAACCATAACTGAAACCCTAAATGTGATCCATTCTAACCCTAACACTAACTCGTCAATTTCAACACTGAACCTCAGCCTAAATGCAATTCATTCTGACGCAAAATGCAATCCTGACCCTAAGCCAAACCCTAAACCTCGATTCTATGAACATAAACCCTAATCCTAACCCTAACCCTAACGAATTGTAACCATAACTCTAACCCTAAATGTGCTCGATTCTAACCCTCACACTAATTCGTCAATTTCAACACTAACCCTAAGCCTAAATGTACTTGATTCTGACCCAAAATGCAATCCTGATCCTAAGCCTAACCCTAAATCTCGATTCTACGAACACAAACCCTAATCGTAACCCTAACCCTAACGAATTATAACCATAAATCTAACAACAAATGTGCTCGATTCTAACCCTAACACTAACTCGTCAATTTCAACACTAACCCTGAGCCTAAATCCACTTCTTTCTGACCCAAAATGCAATCCTGACCCTAAGCTTAACTCTAAACCACGATTCTAGGAACACTAACCCTAACTCTAAGCGTAACGAATTCTAACCATAACTCTAACACTAAATGTGCTCGATTCTAACCCCAACACTAACTCGTCAATTTCAACACTAACCCTAGGCCTAAATGCACTCCGTTGTGACCTAAAATGGAATCCTGACCCTAAGCCTAACTCTAAACCTCGATTCCACGAACACTAACCATAACTCTAACCCTAACGAATTCTAACCATAACTCTAACCCTAAATGTTCTCGATTCTAAATTTAACACTAAGTCGTCAATATCAACACTAACCCTAAGCCTAAATGCACTCCATTGTGACCCAAACTGGAATCCTGACCCTAAGCCTAACCCTAAACCGTGATTCTACTAACACAAACCCTAATCCTAAGCCTAACCCTAACAAACTCTAACCGCAAATCCAACCCTAAATGTGCTCGATTCTAACCCTAACACTAACTCGTCAATTTCAACACTAACCCTCAGCCTAAATCCACTTCTTTCTGACCCAAAATGCAATCCTGACCCTAAACTTAACTCTAAACCACGATCCTAGAAACACTAACCCTAACTCTAAGTGTAACGAATTCTAACCATAACTCTAACCCTAAATGTTCTCGATTCTAAACTTAACACTCATTCGTCAATTTCAACACTAACTTTAAGTCTAAATGCACTCGATGCTGACCCAAAATGCAATCCTGACACTAAGCCTAACACTAAACCTCGATTTTCTGAACACAAACCTTAACTCTAACCATAACGAATTCTAACCATAACTCTAAACCTAAATGTGCTCGATTCTAACCCTAACACTAACTCGTCAATTTCAACACTAACCCTAAGCCTAAATGCACTTGATTCTGACCCAAAATGCAATCCTGACCCTAAGGGTAACCCTAAACCTCGATACTACGAACACAAACCCTAATCCTAACCCTAACCCTAACGAATTCTCACCGTAACTCTAACCCTAAATGTGCTCGATTCTAACCCTAACACTAACTCGTCAATTTCAACACTGCCCCTAAGTCTAAATGCACTTCTTTCTGACCCTAAATGCAATCCTGACCCTAAGCCCAACTCAAAACCACTATTCTACGAACACTAACCCTAACTCTAGCCCTAACGAATTCTAACGATAACTCTAACACTATTTGTGCTCGATTCTAACCATAACACTAATTCTTCAATATCAACACTAATCCTAAGGCTAAATGCCCTCAATTCTGACCCAAAATGCAATCCTGGCACTAAGCCTAACCCTAAACCTCGATTCTGAGAACACAAACCCTAATCATAACCCTAACCCTAACGAATTCTAACCGTACCTCTAACCCTAAATGTGCTCGATTCTAACCCTAACACTAACTCGTCAATTTCAACACTAACCCTAAGCCTAAATTCACACCATTGTGACCCAAAATGCAATCCTGACCCTAAGCCTAACTCTAAACCTCGATTCTAGGAACACTAAACCTAACTCTAACCCTAACGAATTCTAACCATAACTCTAACCCTAAATGTTCTCAATTCTAAACTTAACACTAAGTCGTCAATTTCAACACTAATCCTAAGCCTAAATGCACTCGATGCTGACCCAAAATGCAATCCTGGCACTCAGCCAAACACTAAACCTCGATTTTCTGAACACAAACGTTAAATCCTACCATAACGATTTCTAACCATAACTCAAACCCTAAATGTGCCCGATTCTAACCCTAACACTAAGTCGTCAATATCAACACGAATCCTAAGCCTAAATGCACTCGATTCTGACCCAAAATGTAATCCTGGCACTAAGCCTGCCCCTAAACCTCGATTTTATGAAAACAAACCTTAACTCTAACCACAGCGAATTCTAACCATAACTGAAACCCTAAATGTGATCCATTCTAACCCTAACACTAACTCGTCAATTTCAACACTGAACCTCAGCCTAAATGCAATTCATTCTGACGCAAAATGCAATCCTGACCCTAAGCCAAACCCTAAACCTCGATTCTATGAACATAAACCCTAATCCTAACCCTAACCCTAACGAATTGTAACCATAACTCTAACCCTAAATGTGCTCGATTCTAACCCTCACACTAATTCGTCAATTTCAACACTAACCCTAAGCCTAAATGTACTTGATTCTGACCCAAAATGCAATCCTGATCCTAAGCCTAACCCTAAATCTCGATTCTACGAACACAAACCCTAATCGTAACCCTAACCCTAACGAATTATAACCATAAATCTAACAACAAATGTGCTCGATTCTAACCCTAACACTAACTCGTCAATTTCAACACTAACCCTGAGCCTAAATCCACTTCTTTCTGACCCAAAATGCAATCCTGACCCTAAGCTTAACTCTAAACCACGATTCTAGGAACACTAACCCTAACTCTAAGCGTAGTGAATTCTAACCATAACTCTAACACTAAATGTGCTCGATTCTAACCCTAACACTAACTCGTCAATTTCAACACTAACCCTAAGCCTAAATGCACTCCGTTGTGACCTAAAATGGAATCCTGACCCTAAGCCTAACTCTAAACCTCGATTCCACGAACACTAACCATAACTCTAACCCTAACGAATTCTAACCATAACTCTAACCCTAAATGTTCTCGATTCTAAATTTAACACTAAGTCGTCAATATCAACACTAATCCTAAGCCTAAATGCACTCAATTCTGACCGAAAATGCAATCCTGGCACTAAGCCTGCCCCTAAACCTCGATTTTACGAACACAAAGCTTAACTCTAACCACAGCGAATTCTAACCATAACTGAAACCCTAAATGTGATCCATTCTAACCCTAAGACTAACTCGTCAATTTCTACACTAAACCTCAGCCTAAATGCACTTCATTCTGACCCAAAATGCAATTCGGACCCTAAGCCTAACCATAAACCTCGATTCTACGAACACAAACCCTAATCCTAACCCTAACCCTAACGAATTAAAACCATAACTCTAACCCTAAATGTGCTCGATTCTAACCCTAACACTAATTCGTCAATTTCAACACTAATCCTAAGACTAAATGCACTCCGTTGTGACCTAAAATGGAATCCTGACCCTAAGCCTAACTCTAGACCTCGTTTTTAGGAACACAAACCTTAACTCTAACCACAGCTAATTCTAACCATAACTGAAAACCTAAATGTGATCGATTATAACCGTAACACTAACTCGTCAATTTCAACACTAACCCTAAGCCTAAATGCACTCCATTCTGACCTAAAATGGAATCCTGACCCTAAGCCTAACCCTAAACCACGATTCTACGAGCACAAACCTTAATCCTAACCCTAACCCTAAGGAATTAAAACCATAACTCTAACCCTAAATGTGCTCGATTCTAACCCTAACACTAACTCGTGAATTTCAACACTACCCCTAAGACTAAATGCACTTCTTTCTGACCCAAAATGCAATCCTGACCCTAAGCCCAACTCAAAACCACGTTTCTACGAACACTAACCCTAACTCTAACCTTCACGAATTCTAACCTCGACTCTAACCCTAAATGGGCTCGATTCTAACCCTAACACTAACTCGACAATTTCCACACTAACCCTAAGCCTAAATGCACTCCATTGTGACCTAAACTGGAATCCTGACCCTAAGCCTAACCCTAAACCGCGATTCTACTAACACAAACCCTAATCCTAAGCCTAACCCTAACAAACTCTAACCGCAACTCCAACCCTAAATGTGCTCGATTCTAACCCTAACACTAACTCGTCAATTTCAACACTAACCCTCAGCCTAAATCCACTTCTTTCTGACCCAAAATGCAATCCTGACCCTAAGCTTAACTCTAAAACACGATTCTGGGAACACTAACCCTAACTCTAAGTGTAACGAATTCTAACGATAACTCTAACCCTAAATGTGTTCGATTCTAACCCTAACACTTACTGGTCAATTTCAACACTAACCCCAAGCCTAAATGCACTCCGTTGTGACCTAAAATGGAATCCTGACCCTAAGCCTAACCCTAAACCTCGATTCTACGAACAGAAACCCTAATCCTAAAAATAACCCTAACAAATTCTAACCGTAACTCCAACCCTAAATGTGCTCGATTCTAACGCTAACACTAACTCGTCAATTTCAACACTAACCCTGAGCCTAAATCCACTTCTTTCTGACCCAAAATGCAATCCTGACCCTAAGCTTAACTCTAAACCACGATTCTAGGAACACTAACCCTAACTCTAAGCGTAACGAATTCTAACCATAACTCTAACACTAAATGTGCTCGATTCTAACCCCAACACTAACTCGTCAATTTCAACACTAACCCTAGGCCTAAATGCACTCCGTTGTGACCTAAAATGGAATCCTGACCCTAAGCCTAACTCTAAACCTCGATTCCACGAACACTAACCATAACTCTAACCCTAACGAATTCTAACCATAACTCTAACCCTAAATGTTCTCGATTCTAAATTTAACACTAAGTCGTCAATATCAACACTAACCCTAAGCCTAAATGCACTCCATTGTGACCTAAACTGGAATCCTGACCCTAAGCCTAACCCTAAACCGTGATTCTACTAACACGAACCCTAATCCTAAGCCTAACCCTAACAAACTCTAACCGCAAATCCAACCCTAAATGTGCTCGATTCTAACCCTAACACTAACTCGTCAATTTCAACACTAACCCTCAGCCTAAATCCACTTCTTTCTGACCCAAAATGCAATCCTGACCTTAAACTTAACTCTAAACCACGATCCTAGAAACACTAACCCTAACTCTAAGTGTAACGAATTCTAACCATAACTCTAACCCTAAATGTTCTCGATTCTAAACTTAACACTCATTCGTCAATTTCAACACTAACTTTAAGTCTAAATGCACTCGATGCTGACCCAAAATGCAATCCTGACACTAAGCCTAACACTAAACCTCGATTTTCTGAACACAAACCTTAACTCTAACCATAACGAATTCTAACCATAACTCTAAACCTAAATGTGCTCGATTCTAACCCTAACACTAACTCGTCAATTTCAACACTAACCCTAAGCCTAAATGCACTTGATTCTGACCCAAAATGCAATCCTGACCCTAAGGGTAACCCTAAACCTCGATACTACGAACACAAACCCTAATCCTAACCCTAACCCTAACGAATTCTCACCGTAACTCTAACCCTAAATGTGCTCGATTCTAACCCTAACACTAACTCGTCAATTTCAACACTGCCCCTAAGTCTAAATGCACTTCTTTCTGACCCTAAATGCAATCCTGACCCTAAGCCCAACTCAAAACCACTATTCTACGAACACTAACCCTAACTCTAGCCCTAACGAATTCTAACGATAACTCTAACACTATTTGTGCTCGATTCTAACCATAACACTAATTCTTCAATATCAACACTAATCCTAAGGCTAAATGCCCTCAATTCTGACCCAAAATGCAATCCTGGCACTAAGCCTAACCCTAAACCTCGATTCTGAGAACACAAACCCTAATCATAACCCTAACCCTAACGAATTCTAACCGTACCTCTAACCCTAAATGTGCTCGATTCTAACCCTAACACTAACTCGTCAATTTCAACACTAACCCTAAGCCTAAATTCACACCATTGTGACCCAAAATGCAATCCTGACCCTAAGCCTAACTCTAAACCTCGATTCTAGGAACACTAAACCTAACTCTAACCCTAACGAATTCTAACCATAACTCTAACCCTAAATGTTCTCAATTCTAAACTTAACACTAAGTCGTCAATTTCAACACTAATCCTAAGCCTAAATGCACTCGATGCTGACCCAAAATGCAATCCTGGCACTCAGCCAAACACTAAACCTCGATTTTCTGAACACAAACGTTAAATCCTACCATAACGATTTCTAACCATAACTCAAACCCTAAATGTGCCCGATTCTAACCCTAACACTAAGTCGTCAATATCAACACGAATCCTAAGCCTAAATGCACTCGATTCTGACCCAAAATGTAATCCTGGCACTAAGCCTGCCCCTAAACCTCGATTTTATGAAAACAAACCTTAACTCTAACCACAGCGAATTCTAACCATAACTGAAACCCTAAATGTGATCCATTCTAACCCTAACACTAACTCGTCAATTTCAACACTGAACCTCAGCCTAAATGCAATTCATTCTGACGCAAAATGCAATCCTGACCCTAAGCCAAACCCTAAACCTCGATTCTATGAACATAAACCCTAATCCTAACCCTAACCCTAACGAATTGTAACCATAACTCTAACCCTAAATGTGCTCGATTCTAACCCTCACACTAATTCGTCAATTTCAACACTAACCCTAAGCCTAAATGTACTTGATTCTGACCCAAAATGCAATCCTGATCCTAAGCCTAACCCTAAATCTCGATTCTACGAACACAAACCCTAATCGTAACCCTAACCCTAACGAATTATAACCATAAATCTAACAACAAATGTGCTCGATTCTAACCCTAACACTAACTCGTCAATTTCAACACTAACCCTGAGCCTAAATCCACTTCTTTCTGACCCAAAATGCAATCCTGACCCTAAGCTTAACTCTAAACCACGATTCTAGGAACACTAACCCTAACTCTAAGCGTAACGAATTCTAACCATAACTCTAACACTAAATGTGCTCGATTCTAACCCTAACACTAACTCGTCAATTTCAACACTAACCCTAAGCCTAAATGCACTCCGTTGTGACCTAAAATGGAATCCTCACCCTAAGCCTAACTCTAAACCTCGATTCCACGAACACTAACCATAACTCTAACCCTAACGAATTCTAACCATAACTCTAACCCTAAATGTTCTCGATTCTAAATTTAACACTAAGTCGTCAATATCAACACTAATCCTAAGCCTAAATGCACTCAATTCTGACCGAAAATGCAATCCTGGCACTAAGCCTGCCCCTAAACCTCGATTTTACGAACACAAAGCTTAACTCTAACCACAGCGAATTCTAACCATAACTGAAACCCTAAATGTGATCCATTCTAACCCTAAGACTAACTCGTCAATTTCTACACTAAACCTCAGCCTAAATGCACTTCATTCTGACCCAAAATGCAATTCGGACCCTAAGCCTAACCATAAACCTCGATTCTACGAACACAAACCCTAATCCTAACCCTAACCCTAACGAATTAAAACCATAACTCTAACCCTAAATGTGCTCGATTCTAACCCTAACACTAATTCGTCAATTTCAACACTAATCCTAAGACTAAATGCACTCCGTTGTGACCTAAAATGGAATCCTGACCCTAAGCCTAACTCTAGACCTCGTTTTTAGGAACACAAACCTTAACTCTAACCACAGCTAATTCTAACCATAACTGAAAACCTAAATGTGATCGATTATAACCGTAACACTAACTCGTCAATTTCAACACTAACCCTAAGCCTAAATGCACTCCATTCTGACCTAAAATGGAATCCTGACCCTAAGCCTAACCCTAAACCACGATTCTACGAGCACAAACCTTAATCCTAACCCTAACCCTAAGGAATTAAAACCATAACTCTAACCCTAAATGTGCTCGATTCTAACCCTAACACTAACTCGTGAATTTCAACACTACCCCTAAGACTAAATGCACTTCTTTCTCACCCAAAATGCAATCCTGACCCTAAGCCCAACTCAAAACCACGTTTCTACGAACACTAACCCTAACTCTAACCTTCACGAATTCTAACCTCGACTCTAACCCTAAATGGGCTCGATTCTAACCCTAACACTAACTCGACAATTTCCACACTAACCCTAAGCCTAAATGCACTCCATTGTGACCTAAACTGGAATCCTGACCCTAAGCCTAACCCTAAACCGCGATTCTACTAACACAAACCCTAATCCTAAGCCTAACCCTAACAAACTCTAACCGCAACTCCAACCCTAAATGTGCTCGATTCTAACCCTAACACTAACTCGTCAATTTCAACACTAACCCTCAGCCTAAATCCACTTCTTTCTGACCCAAAATGCAATCCTGACCCTAAGCTTAACTCTAAAACACGATTCTGGGAACACTAACCCTAACTCTAAGTGTAACGAATTCTAACGATAACTCTAACCCTAAATGTGTTCGATTCTAACCCTAACACTTACTGGTCAATTTCAACACTAACCCCAAGCCTAAATGCACTCCGTTGTGACCTAAAATGGAATCCTGACCCTAAGCCTAACCCTAAACCTCGATTCTACGAACAGAAACCCTAATCCTAAAAATAACCCTAACAAATTCTAACCGTAACTCCAACCCTAAATGTGCTCGATTCTAACGCTAACACTAAGTCGTCAATTTCAACACTAACCCTGAGCCTAAATCCACTTCTTTCTGACCCAAAATGCAATCCTGACCCTAAGCTTAACTCTAAACCACGATTCTAGGAACACTAACCCTAACTCTAAGCGTAACGAATTCTAACCATAACTCTAACACTAAATGTGCTCGATTCTAACCCCAACACTAACTCGTCAATTTCAACACTAACCCTAGGCCTAAATGCACTCCGTTGTGACCTAAAATGGAATCCTGACCCTAAGCCTAACTCTAAACCTCGATTCCACGAACACTAACCATAACTCTAACCCTAACGAATTCTAACCATAACTCTAACCCTAAATGTTCTCGATTCTAAATTTAACACTAAGTCGTCAATATCAACACTAACCCTAAGCCTAAATGCACTCCATTGTGACCTAAACTGGAATCCTGACCCTAAGCCTAACCCTAAACCGTGATTCTACTAACACGAACCCTAATCCTAAGCCTAACCCTAACAAACTCTAACCGCAAATCCAGCCCTAAATGTGCTCGATTCTAACCCTAACACTAACTCGTCAATTTCAACACTAACCCTCAGCCTAAATCCACTTCTTTCTGACCCAAAATGCAATCCTGACCCTAAACTTAACTCTAAACCACGATCCTAGAAACACTAACCCTAACTCTAAGTGTAACGAATTCTAACCATAACTCTAACCCTAAATGTTCTCGATTCTAAACTTAACACTCATTCGTCAATTTCAACACTAACTTTAAGTCTAAATGCACTCGATGCTGACCCAAAATGCAATCCTGACACTAAGCCTAACACTAAACCTCGATTTTCTGAACACAAACCTTAACTCTAACCATAACGAATTCTAACCATAACTCTAAACCTAAATGTGCTCGATTCTAACCCTAACACTAACTCGTCAATTTCAACACTAACCCTAAGCCTAAATGCACTTGATTCTGACCCAAAATGCAATCCTGACCCTAAGGGTAACCCTAAACCTCGATACTACGAACACAAACCCTAATCCTAACCCTAACCCTAACGAATTCTCACCGTAACTCTAACCCTAAATGTGCTCGATTCTAACCCTAACACTAACTCGTCAATTTCAACACTGCCCCTAAGTCTAAATGCACTTCTTTCTGACCCTAAATGCAATCCTGACCCTAAGCCCAACTCAAAACCACTATTCTACGAACACTAACCCTAACTCTAGCCCTAACGAATTCTAACGATAACTCTAACACTATTTGTGCTCGATTCTAACCATAACACTAATTCTTCAATATCAACACTAATCCTAAGGCTAAATGCCCTCAATTCTGACCCAAAATGCAATCCTGGCACTAAGCCTAACCCTAAACCTCGATTCTGAGAACACAAACCCTAATCATAACCCTAACCCTAACGAATTCTAACCGTACCTCTAACCCTAAATGTGCTCGATTCTAACCCTAACACTAACTCGTCAATTTCAACACTAACCCTAAGCCTAAATTCACACCATTGTGACCCAAAATGCAATCCTGACCCTAAGCCTAACTCTAAACCTCGATTCTAGGAACACTAAACCTAACTCTAACCCTAACGAATTCTAACCATAACTCTAACCCTAAATGTTCTCAATTCTAAACTTAACACTAAGTCGTCAATTTCAACACTAATCCTAAGCCTAAATGCACTCGATGCTGACCCAAAATGCAATCCTGGCACTCAGCCAAACACTAAACCTCGATTTTCTGAACACAAACGTTAAATCCTACCATAACGATTTCTAACCATAACTCAAACCCTAAATGTGCCCGATTCTAACCCTAACACTAAGTCGTCAATATCAACACGAATCCTAAGCCTAAATGCACTCGATTCTGACCCAAAATGTAATCCTGGCACTAAGCCTGCCCCTAAACCTCGATTTTATGAAAACAAACCTTAACTCTAACCACAGCGAATTCTAACCATAACTGAAACCCTAAATGTGATCCATTCTAACCCTAACACTAACTCGTCAATTTCAACACTGAACCTCAGCCTAAATGCAATTCATTCTGACGCAAAATGCAATCCTGACCCTAAGCCAAACCCTAAACCTCGATTCTATGAACATAAACCCTAATCCTAACCCTAACCCTAACGAATTGTAACCATAACTCTAACCCTAAATGTGCTCGATTCTAACCCTCACACTAATTCGTCAATTTCAACACTAACCCTAAGCCTAAATGTACTTGATTCTGACCCAAAATGCAATCCTGATCCTAAGCCTAACCCTAAATCTCGATTCTACGAACACAAACCCTAATCGTAACCCTAACCCTAACGAATTATAACCATAAATCTAACAACAAATGTGCTCGATTCTAACCCTAACACTAACTCGTCAATTTCAACACTAACCCTGAGCCTAAATCCACTTCTTTCTGACCCAAAATGCAATCCTGACCCTAAGCTTAACTCTAAACCACGATTCTAGGAACACTAACCCTAACTCTAAGCGTAACGAATTCTAACCATAACTCTAACACTAAATGTGCTCGATTCTAACCCTAACACTAACTCGTCAATTTCAACACTAACCCTAAGCCTAAATGCACTCCGTTGTGACCTAAAATGGAATCCTCACCCTAAGCCTAACTCTAAACCTCGATTCCACGAACACTAACCATAACTCTAACCCTAACGAATTCTAACCATAACTCTAACCCTAAATGTTCTCGATTCTAAATTTAACACTAAGTCGTCAATATCAACACTAATCCTAAGCCTAAATGCACTCAATTCTGACCGAAAATGCAATCCTGGCACTAAGCCTGCCCCTAAACCTCGATTTTACGAACACAAAGCTTAACTCTAACCACAGCGAATTCTAACCATAACTGAAACCCTAAATGTGATCCATTCTAACCCTAAGACTAACTCGTCAATTTCAACACTAAACCTCAGCCTAAATGCACTTCATTCTGACCCAAAATGCAATTCGGACCCTAAGCCTAACCATAAACCTCGATTCTACGAACACAAACCCTAATCCTAACCCTAACCCTAACGAATTAAAACCATAACTCTAACCCTAAATGTGCTCGATTCTAACCCTAACACTAATTCGTCAATTTCAACACTAATCCTAAGACTAAATGCACTCCGTTGTGACCTAAAATGGAATCCTGACCCTAAGCCTAACTCTAGACCTCGTTTTTAGGAACACAAACCTTAACTCTAACCACAGCTAATTCTAACCATAACTGAAAACCTAAATGTGATCGATTATAACCGTAACACTAACTCGTCAATTTCAACACTAACCCTAAGCCTAAATGCACTCCATTCTGACCTAAAATGGAATCCTGACCCTAAACCTAACCCTAAACCACGATTCTACGAGCACAAACCTTAATCCTAACCCTAACCCTAAGGAATTAAAACCATAACTCTAACCCTAAATGTGCTCGATTCTAACCCTAACACTAACTCGTGAATTTCAACACTACCCCTAAGACTAAATGCACTTCTTTCTGACCCAAAATGCAATCCTGACCCTAAGCCCAACTCAAAACCACGTTTCTACGAACACTAACCCTAACTCTAACCTTCACGAATTCTAACCTCGACTCTAACCCTAAATGGGCTCGATTCTAACCCTAACACTAACTCGACAATTTCCACACTAACCCTAAGCCTAAATGCACTCCATTGTGACCTAAACTGGAATCCTGACCCTAAGCCTAACCCTAAACCGCGATTCTACTAACACAAACCCTAATCCTAAGCCTAACCCTAACAAACTCTAACCGCAACTCCAACCCTAAATGTGCTCGATTCTAACCCTAACACTAACTCGTCAATTTCAACACTAACCCTCAGCCTAAATCCACTTCTTTCTGACCCAAAATGCAATCCTGACCCTAAGCTTAACTCTAAAACACGATTCTGGGAACACTAACCCTAACTCTAAGTGTAACGAATTCTAACGATAACTCTAACCCTAAATGTGTTCGATTCTAACCCTAACACTTACTGGTCAATTTCAACACTAACCCCAAGCCTAAATGCACTCCGTTGTGACCTAAAATGGAATCCTGACCCTAAGCCTAACCCTAAACCTCGATTCTACGAACAGAAACCCTAATCCTAAAAATAACCCTAACAAATTCTAACCGTAACTCCAACCCTAAATGTGCTCGATTCTAACGCTAACACTAACTCGTCAATTTCAACACTAACCCTGAGCCTAAATCCACTTCTTTCTGACCCAAAATGCAATCCTGACCCTAAGCTTAACTCTAAACCACGATTCTAGGAACACTAACCCTAACTCTAAGCGTAACGAATTCTAACCATAACTCTAACACTAAATGTGCTCGATTCTAACCCCAACACTAACTCGTCAATTTCAACACTAACCCTAGGCCTAAATGCACTCCGTTGTGACCTAAAATGGAATCCTGACCCTAAGCCTAACTCTAAACCTCGATTCCACGAACACTAACCATAACTCTAACCCTAACGAATTCTAACCATAACTCTAACCCTAAATGTTCTCGATTCTAAATTTAACACTAAGTCGTCAATATCAACACTAACCCTAAGCCTAAATGCACTCCATTGTGACCTAAACTGGAATCCTGACCCTAAGCCTAACCCTAAACCGTGATTCTACTAACACGAACCCTAATCCTAAGCCTAACCCTAACAAACTCTAACCGCAAATCCAACCCTAAATGTGCTCGATTCTAACCCTAACACTAACTCGTCAATTTCAACACTAACCCTCAGCCTAAATCCACTTCTTTCTGACCCAAAATGCAATCCTGACCCTAAACTTAACTCTAAACCACGATCCTAGAAACACTAACCCTAACTCTAAGTGTAACGAATTCTAACCATAACTCTAACCCTAAATGTTCTCGATTCTAAACTTAACACTCATTCGTCAATTTCAACACTAACTTTAAGTCTAAATGCACTCGATGCTGACCCAAAATGCAATCCTGACACTAAGCCTAACACTAAACCTCGATTTTCTGAACACAAACCTTAACTCTAACCATAACGAATTCTAACCATAACTCTAAACCTAAATGTGCTCGATTCTAACCCTAACACTAACTCGTCAATTTCAACACTAACCCTAAGCCTAAATGCACTTGATTCTGACCCAAAATGCAATCCTGACCCTAAGGGTAACCCTAAACCTCGATACTACGAACACAAACCCTAATCCTAACCCTAACCCTAACGAATTCTCACCGTAACTCTAACCCTAAATGTGCTCGATTCTAACCCTAACACTAACTCGTCAATTTCAACACTGCCCCTAAGTCTAAATGCACTTCTTTCTGACCCTAAATGCAATCCTGACCCTAAGCCCAACTCAAAACCACTATTCTACGAACACTAACCCTAACTCTAGCCCTAACGAATTCTAACGATAACTCTAACACTATTTGTGCTCGATTCTAACCATAACACTAATTCTTCAATATCAACACTAATCCTAAGGCTAAATGCCCTCAATTCTGACCCAAAATGCAATCCTGGCACTAAGCCTAACCCTAAACCTCGATTCTGAGAACACAAACCCTAATCATAACCCTAACCCTAACGAATTCTAACCGTACCTCTAACCCTAAATGTGCTCGATTCTAACCCTAACACTAACTCGTCAATTTCAACACTAACCCTAAGCCTAAATTCACACCATTGTGACCCAAAATGCAATCCTGACCCTAAGCCTAACTCTAAACCTCGATTCTAGGAACACTAAACCTAACTCTAACCCTAACGAATTCTAACCATAACTCTAACCCTAAATGTTCTCAATTCTAAACTTAACACTAAGTCGTCAATTTCAACACTAATCCTAAGCCTAAATGCACTCGATGCTGACCCAAAATGCAATCCTGGCACTCAGCCAAACACTAAACCTCGATTTTCTGAACACAAACGTTAAATCCTACCATAACGATTTCTAACCATAACTCAAACCCTAAATGTGCCCGATTCTAACCCTAACACTAAGTCGTCAATATCAACACGAATCCTAAGCCTAAATGCACTCGATTCTGACCCAAAATGTAATCCTGGCACTAAGCCTGCCCCTAAACCTCGATTTTATGAAAACAAACCTTAACTCTAACCACAGCGAATTCTAACCATAACTGAAACCCTAAATGTGATCCATTCTAACCCTAACACTAACTCGTCAATTTCAACACTGAACCTCAGCCTAAATGCAATTCATTCTGACGCAAAATGCAATCCTGACCCTAAGCCAAACCCTAAACCTCGATTCTATGAACATAAACCCTAATCCTAACCCTAACCCTAACGAATTGTAACCATAACTCTAACCCTAAATGTGCTCGATTCTAACCCTCACACTAATTCGTCAATTTCAACACTAACCCTAAGCCTAAATGTACTTGATTCTGACCCAAAATGCAATCCTGATCCTAAGCCTAACCCTAAATCTCGATTCTACGAACACAAACCCTAATCGTAACCCTAACCCTAACGAATTATAACCATAAATCTAACAACAAATGTGCTCGATTCTAACCCTAACACTAACTCGTCAATTTCAACACTAACCCTGAGCCTAAATCCACTTCTTTCTGACCCAAAATGCAATCCTGACCCTAAGCTTAACTCTAAACCACGATTCTAGGAACACTAACCCTAACTCTAAGCGTAACGAATTCTAACCATAACTCTAACACTAAATGTGCTCGATTCTAACCCTAACACTAACTCGTCAATTTCAACACTAACCCTAAGCCTAAATGCACTCCGTTGTGACCTAAAATGGAATCCTGACCCTAAGCCTAACTCTAAACCTCGATTCCACGAACACTAACCATAACTCTAACCCTAACGAATTCTAACCATAACTCTAACCCTAAATGTTCTCGATTCTAAATTTAACACTAAGTCGTCAATATCAACACTAATCCTAAGCCTAAATGCACTCAATTCTGACCGAAAATGCAATCCTGGCACTAAGCCTGCCCCTAAACCTCGATTTTACGAACACAAAGCTTAACTCTAACCACAGCGAATTCTAACCATAACTGAAACCCTAAATGTGATCCATTCTAACCCTAAGACTAACTCGTCAATTTCAACACTAAACCTCAGCCTAAATGCACTTCATTCTGACCCAAAATGCAATTCGGACCCTAAGCCTAACCATAAACCTCGATTCTACGAACACAAACCCTAATCCTAACCCTAACCCTAACGAATTAAAACCATAACTCTAACCCTAAATGTGCTCGATTCTAACCCTAACACTAATTCGTCAATTTCAACACTAATCCTAAGACTAAATGCACTCCGTTGTGACCTAAAATGGAATCCTGACCCTAAGCCTAACTCTAGACCTCGTTTTTAGGAACACAAACCTTAACTCTAACCACAGCTAATTCTAACCATAACTGAAAACCTAAATGTGATCGATTATAACCGTAACACTAACTCGTCAATTTCAACACTAACCCTAAGCCTAAATGCACTCCATTCTGACCTAAAATGGAATCCTGACCCTAAGCCTAACCCTAAACCACGATTCTACGAGCACAAACCTTAATCCTAACCCTAACCCTAAGGAATTAAAACCATAACTCTAACCCTAAATGTGCTCGATTCTAACCCTAACACTAACTCGTGAATTTCAACACTACCCCTAAGACTAAATGCACTTCTTTCTGACCCAAAATGCAATCCTGACCCTAAGCCCAACTCAAAACCACGTTTCTACGAACACTAACCCTAACTCTAACCTTCACGAATTCTAACCTCGACTCTAACCCTAAATGGGCTCGATTCTAACCCTAACACTAACTCGACAATTTCCACACTAACCCTAAGCCTAAATGCACTCCATTGTGACCTAAACTGGAATCCTGACCCTAAGCCTAACCCTAAACCGCGATTCTACTAACACAAACCCTAATCCTAAGCCTAACCCTAACAAACTCTAACCGCAACTCCAACCCTAAATGTGCTCGATTCTAACCCTAACACTAACTCGTCAATTTCAACACTAACCCTCAGCCTAAATCCACTTCTTTCTGACCCAAAATGCAATCCTGACCCTAAGCTTAACTCTAAAACACGATTCTGGGAACACTAACCCTAACTCTAAGTGTAACGAATTCTAACGATAACTCTAACCCTAAATGTGTTCGATTCTAACCCTAACACTTACTGGTCAATTTCAACACTAACCCCAAGCCTAAATGCACTCCGTTGTGACCTAAAATGGAATCCTGACCCTAAGCCTAACCCTAAACCGCGATTCTACTAACACAAACCCTAATCCTAAGCCTAACCCTAACAAACTCTAACCGCAACTCCAACCCTAAATGTGCTCGATTCTAACGCTAACACTAACTCGTCAATTTCAACACTAACCCTGAGCCTAAATCCACTTCTTTCTGACCCAAAATGCAATCCTGACCCTAAGCTTAACTCTAAACCACGATTCTAGGAACACTAACCCTAACTCTAAGCGTAACGAATTCTAACCATAACTCTAACACTAAATGTGCTCGATTCTAACCCCAACACTAACTCGTCAATTTCAACACTAACCCTAGGCCTAAATGCACTCCGTTGTGACCTAAAATGGAATCCTGACCCTAAGCCTAACTCTAAACCTCGATTCCACGAACACTAACCATAACTCTAACCCTAACGAATTCTAACCATAACTCTAACCCTAAATGTTCTCGATTCTAAATTTAACACTAAGTCGTCAATATCAACACTAACCCTAAGCCTAAATGCACTCCATTGTGACCTAAACTGGAATCCTGACCCTAAGCCTAACCCTAAACCGTGATTCTACTAACACGAACCCTAATCCTAAGCCTAACCCTAACAAACTCTAACCGCAAATCCAACCCTAAATGTGCTCGATTCTAACCCTAACACTAACTCGTCAATTTCAACACTAACCCTCAGCCTAAATCCACTTCTTTCTGACCCAAAATGCAATCCTGACCCTAAACTTAACTCTAAACCACGATCCTAGAAACACTAACCCTAACTCTAAGTGTAACGAATTCTAACCATAACTCTAACCCTAAATGTTCTCGATTCTAAACTTAACACTCATTCGTCAATTTCAACACTAACTTTAAGTCTAAATGCACTCGATGCTGACCCAAAATGCAATCCTGACACTAAGCCTAACACTAAACCTCGATTTTCTGAACACAAACCTTAACTCTAACCATAACGAATTCTAACCATAACTCTAAACCTAAATGTGCTCGATTCTAACCCTAACACTAACTCGTCAATTTCAACACTAACCCTAAGCCTAAATGCACTTGATTCTGACCCAAAATGCAATCCTGACCCTAAGGGTAACCCTAAACCTCGATACTACGAACACAAACCCTAATCCTAACCCTAACCCTAACGAATTCTCACCGTAACTCTAACCCTAAATGTGCTCGATTCTAACCCTAACACTAACTCGTCAATTTCAACACTGCCCCTAAGTCTAAATGCACTTCTTTCTGACCCTAAATGCAATCCTGACCCTAAGCCCAACTCAAAACCACTATTCTACGAACACTAACCCTAACTCTAGCCCTAACGAATTCTAACGATAACTCTAACACTATTTGTGCTCGATTCTAACCATAACACTAATTCTTCAATATCAACACTAATCCTAAGGCTAAATGCCCTCAATTCTGACCCAAAATGCAATCCTGGCACTAAGCCTAACCCTAAACCTCGATTCTGAGAACACAAACCCTAATCGTAACCCTAACCCTAACGAATTATAACCATAAATCTAACAACAAATGTGCTCGATTCTAACCCTAACACTAACTCGTCAATTTCAACACTAACCCTGAGCCTAAATCCACTTCTTTCTGACCCAAAATGCAATCCTGACCCTAAGCTTAACTCTAAACCACGATTCTAGGAACACTAACCCTAACTCTAAGCGTAGCGAATTCTAACCATAACTCTAACACTAAATGTGCTCGATTCTAACCCTAACACTAACTCGTCAATTTCAACACTAACCCTAAGCCTAAATGCACTCCGTTGTGACCTAAAATGGAATCCTCACCCTAAGCCTAACTCTAAACCTCGATTCCACGAACACTAACCATAACTCTAACCCTAACGAATTCTAACCATAACTCTAACCCTAAATGTTCTCGATTCTAAATTTAACACTAAGTCGTCAATATCAACACTAATCCTAAGCCTAAATGCACTCAATTCTGACCGAAAATGCAATCCTGGCACTAAGCCTGCCCCTAAACCTCGATTTTACGAACACAAAGCTTAACTCTAACCACAGCGAATTCTAACCATAACTGAAACCCTAAATGTGATCCATTCTAACCCTAAGACTAACTCGTCAATTTCTACACTAAACCTCAGCCTAAATGCACTTCATTCTCACCCAAAATGCAATTCGGACCCTAAGCCTAACCATAAACCTCGATTCTACGAACACAAACCCTAATCCTAACCCTAACCCTAACGAATTAAAACCATAACTCTAACCCTAAATGTGCTCGATTCTAACCCTAACACTAATTCGTCAATTTCAACACTAATCCTAAGACTAAATGCACTCCGTTGTGACCTAAAATGGAATCCTGACCCTAAGCCTAACTCTAGACCTCGTTTTTAGGAACACAAACCTTAACTCTAACCACAGCTAATTCTAACCATAACTGAAAACCTAAATGTGATCGATTATAACCGTAACACTAACTCGTCAATTTCAACACTAACCCTAAGCCTAAATGCACTCCATTCTGACCTAAAATGGAATCCTGACCCTAAGCCTAACCCTAAACCACGATTCTACGAGCACAAACCTTAATCCTAACCCTAACCCTAAGGAATTAAAACCATAACTCTAACCCTAAATGTGCTCGATTCTAACCCTAACACTAACTCGTGAATTTCAACACTACCCCTAAGACTAAATGCACTTCTTTCTGACCCAAAATGCAATCCTGACCCTAAGCCCAACTCAAAACCACGTTTCTACGAACACTAACCCTAACTCTAACCTTCACGAATTCTAACCTCGACTCTAACCCTAAATGGGCTCGATTCTAACCCTAACACTAACTCGACAATTTCCACACTAACCCTAAGCCTAAATGCACTCCATTGTGACCTAAACTGGAATCCTGACCCTAAGCCTAACCCTAAACCGCGATTCTACTAACACAAACCCTAATCCTAAGCCTAACCCTAACAAACTCTAACCGCAACTCCAACCCTAAATGTGCTCGATTCTAACCCTAACACTAACTCGTCAATTTCAACACTAACCCTCAGCCTAAATCCACTTCTTTCTGACCCAAAATGCAATCCTGACCCTAAGCTTAACTCTAAAACACGATTCTGGGAACACTAACCCTAACTCTAAGTGTAACGAATTCTAACGATAACTCTAACCCTAAATGTGTTCGATTCTAACCCTAACACTTACTGGTCAATTTCAACACTAACCCCAAGCCTAAATGCACTCCGTTGTGACCTAAAATGGAATCCTGACCCTAAGCCTAACCCTAAACCTCGATTCTACGAACAGAAACCCTAATCCTAAAAATAACCCTAACAAATTCTAACCGTAACTCCAACCCTAAATGTGCTCGATTCTAACGCTAACACTAAGTCGTCAATTTCAACACTAACCCTGAGCCTAAATCCACTTCTTTCTGACCCAAAATGCAATCCTGACCCTAAGCTTAACTCTAAACCACGATTCTAGGAACACTAACCCTAACTCTAAGCGTAACGAATTCTAACCATAACTCTAACACTAAATGTGCTCGATTCTAACCCCAACACTAACTCGTCAATTTCAACACTAACCCTAGGCCTAAATGCACTCCGTTGTGACCTAAAATGGAATCCTGACCCTAAGCCTAACTCTAAACCTCGATTCCACGAACACTAACCATAACTCTAACCCTAACGAATTCTAACCATAACTCTAACCCTAAATGTTCTCGATTCTAAATTTAACACTAAGTCGTCAATATCAACACTAACCCTAAGCCTAAATGCACTCCATTGTGACCTAAACTGGAATCCTGACCCTAAGCCTAACCCTAAACCGTGATTCTACTAACACGAACCCTAATCCTAAGCCTAACCCTAACAAACTCTAACCGCAAATCCAACCCTAAATGTGCTCGATTCTAACCCTAACACTAACTCGTCAATTTCAACACTAACCCTCAGCCTAAATCCACTTCTTTCTGACCCAAAATGCAATCCTGACCCTAAACTTAACTCTAAACCACGATCCTAGAAACACTAACCCTAACTCTAAGTGTAACGAATTCTAACCATAACTCTAACCCTAAATGTTCTCGATTCTAAACTTAACACTCATTCGTCAATTTCAACACTAACTTTAAGTCTAAATGCACTCGATGCTGACCCAAAATGCAATCCTGACACTAAGCCTAACACTAAACCTCGATTTTCTGAACACAAACCTTAACTCTAACCATAACGAATTCTAACCATAACTCTAAACCTAAATGTGCTCGATTCTAACCCTAACACTAACTCGTCAATTTCAACACTAACCCTAAGCCTAAATGCACTTGATTCTGACCCAAAATGCAATCCTGACCCTAAGGGTAACCCTAAACCTCGATACTACGAACACAAACCCTAATCCTAACCCTAACCCTAACGAATTCTCACCGTAACTCTAACCCTAAATGTGCTCGATTCTAACCCTAACACTAACTCGTCAATTTCAACACTGCCCCTAAGTCTAAATGCACTTCTTTCTGACCCTAAATGCAATCCTGACCCTAAGCCCAACTCAAAACCACTATTCTACGAACACTAACCCTAACTCTAGCCCT
This sequence comes from Notamacropus eugenii, assembly GCF_028372415.1. Classification (NCBI taxonomy): domain Eukaryota; kingdom Metazoa; phylum Chordata; class Mammalia; order Diprotodontia; family Macropodidae; genus Notamacropus; species Notamacropus eugenii. The sequence continues at coordinate 167,961,357 of NC_092877.1, read as the reverse complement.
AACGAATTCTAACGATAACTCTAACACTATTTGTGCTCGATTCTAACCATAACACTAATTCTTCAATATCAACACTAATCCTAAGGCTAAATGCCCTCAATTCTGACCCAAAATGCAATCCTGGCACTAAGCCTAACCCTAAACCTCGATTCTGAGAACACAAACCCTAATCATAACCCTAACCCTAACGAATTCTAACCGTACCTCTAACCCTAAATGTGCTCGATTCTAACCCTAACACTAACTCGTCAATTTCAACACTAACCCTAAGCCTAAATTCACACCATTGTGACCCAAAATGCAATCCTGACCCTAAGCCTAACTCTAAACCTCGATTCTAGGAACACTAAACCTAACTCTAACCCTAACGAATTCTAACCATAACTCTAACCCTAAATGTTCTCAATTCTAAACTTAACACTAAGTCGTCAATTTCAACACTAATCCTAAGCCTAAATGCACTCGATGCTGACCCAAAATGCAATCCTGGCACTCAGCCAAACACTAAACCTCGATTTTCTGAACACAAACGTTAAATCCTACCATAACGATTTCTAACCATAACTCAAACCCTAAATGTGCCCGATTCTAACCCTAACACTAAGTCGTCAATATCAACACGAATCCTAAGCCTAAATGCACTCGATTCTGACCCAAAATGTAATCCTGGCACTAAGCCTGCCCCTAAACCTCGATTTTATGAAAACAAACCTTAACTCTAACCACAGCGAATTCTAACCATAACTGAAACCCTAAATGTGATCCATTCTAACCCTAACACTAACTCGTCAATTTCAACACTGAACCTCAGCCTAAATGCAATTCATTCTGACGCAAAATGCAATCCTGACCCTAAGCCAAACCCTAAACCTCGATTCTATGAACATAAACCCTAATCCTAACCCTAACCCTAACGAATTGTAACCATAACTCTAACCCTAAATGTGCTCGATTCTAACCCTCACACTAATTCGTCCATTTCAACACTAACCCTAAGCCTAAATGTACTTGATTCTGACCCAAAATGCAATCCTGATCCTAAGCCTAACCCTAAATCTCGATTCTACGAACACAAACCCTAATCGTAACCCTAACCCTAACGAATTATAACCATAAATCTAACAACAAATGTGCTCGATTCTAACCCTAACACTAACTCGTCAATTTCAACACTAACCCTGAGCCTAAATCCACTTCTTTCTGACCCAAAATGCAATCCTGACCCTAAGCTTAACTCTAAACCACGATTCTAGGAACACTAACCCTAACTCTAAGCGTAGCGAATTCTAACCATAACTCTAACACTAAATGTGCTCGATTCTAACCCTAACACTAACTCGTCAATTTCAACACTAACCCTAAGCCTAAATGCACTCCGTTGTGACCTAAAATGGAATCCTCACCCTAAGCCTAACTCTAAACCTCGATTCCACGAACACTAACCATAACTCTAACCCTAACGAATTCTAACCATAACTCTAACCCTAAATGTTCTCGATTCTAAATTTAACACTAAGTCGTCAATATCAACACTAATCCTAAGCCTAAATGCACTCAATTCTGACCGAAAATGCAATCCTGGCACTAAGCCTGCCCCTAAACCTCGATTTTACGAACACAAAGCTTAACTCTAACCACAGCGAATTCTAACCATAACTGAAACCCTAAATGTGATCCATTCTAACCCTAAGACTAACTCGTCAATTTCAACACTAAACCTCAGCCTAAATGCACTTCATTCTGACCCAAAATGCAATTCGGACCCTAAGCCTAACCATAAACCTCGATTCTACGAACACAAACCCTAATCCTAACCCTAACCCTAACGAATTAAAACCATAACTCTAACCCTAAATGTGCTCGATTCTAACCCTAACACTAATTCGTCGATTTCAGCACTAATCCTAAGACTAAATGCACTCCGTTGTGACCTAAAATGGAATCCTGACCCTAAGCCTAACTCTAGACCTCGTTTTTAGGAACACAAACCTTAACTCTAACCACAGCTAATTCTAACCATAACTGAAAACCTAAATGTGATCGATTATAACCGTAACACTAACTCGTCAATTTCAACACTAACCCTAAGCCTAAATGCACTCCATTCTGACCTAAAATGGAATCCTGACCCTAAGCCTAACCCTAAACCACGATTCTACGAGCACAAACCTTAATCCTAACCCTAACCCTAAGGAATTAAAACCATAACTCTAACCCTAAATGTGCTCGATTCTAACCCTAACACTAACTCGTGAATTTCAACACTACCCCTAAGACTAAATGCACTTCTTTCTGACCCAAAATGCAATCCTGACCCTAAGCCCAACTCAAAACCACGTTTCTACGAACACTAACCCTAACTCTAACCTTCACGAATTCTAACCTCGACTCTAACCCTAAATGGGCTCGATTCTAACCCTAACACTAACTCGACAATTTCCACACTAACCCTAAGCCTAAATGCACTCCATTGTGACCTAAACTGGAATCCTGACCCTAAGCCTAACCCTAAACCGCGATTCTACTAACACAAACCCTAATCCTAAGCCTAACCCTAACAAACTCTAACCGCAACTCCAACCCTAAATGTGCTCGATTCTAACCCTAACACTAACTCGTCAATTTCAACACTAACCCTCAGCCTAAATCCACTTCTTTCTGACCCAAAATGCAATCCTGACCCTAAGCTTAACTCTAAAACACGATTCTGGGAACACTAACCCTAACTCTAAGTGTAACGAATTCTAACGATAACTCTAACCCTAAATGTGTTCGATTCTAACCCTAACACTTACTGGTCAATTTCAACACTAACCCCAAGCCTAAATGCACTCCGTTGTGACCTAAAATGGAATCCTGACCCTAAGCCTAACCCTAAACCTCGATTCTACGAACAGAAACCCTAATCCTAAAAATAACCCTAACAAATTCTAACCGTAACTCCAACCCTAAATGTGCTCGATTCTAACGCTAACACTAACTCGTCAATTTCAACACTAACCCTGAGCCTAAATCCACTTCTTTCTGACCCAAAATGCAATCCTGACCCTAAGCTTAACTCTAAACCACGATTCTAGGAACACTAACCCTAACTCTAAGCGTAACGAATTCTAACCATAACTCTAACACTAAATGTGCTCGATTCTAACCCCAACACTAACTCGTCAATTTCAACACTAACCCTAGGCCTAAATGCACTCCGTTGTGACCTAAAATGGAATCCTGACCCTAAGCCTAACTCTAAACCTCGATTCCACGAACACTAACCATAACTCTAACCCTAACGAATTCTAACCATAACTCTAACCCTAAATGTTCTCGATTCTAAATTTAACACTAAGTCGTCAATATCAACACTAACCCTAAGCCTAAATGCACTCCATTGTGACCTAAACTGGAATCCTGACCCTAAGCCTAACCCTAAACCGTGATTCTACTAACACGAACCCTAATCCTAAGCCTAACCCTAACAAACTCTAACCGCAAATCCAACCCTAAATGTGCTCGATTCTAACCCTAACACTAACTCGTCAATTTCAACACTAACCCTCAGCCTAAATCCACTTCTTTCTGACCCAAAATGCAATCCTGACCCTAAACTTAACTCTAAACCACGATCCTAGAAACACTAACCCTAACTCTAAGTGTAACGAATTCTAACCATAACTCTAACCCTAAATGTTCTCGATTCTAAACTTAACACTCATTCGTCAATTTCAACACTAACTTTAAGTCTAAATGCACTCGATGCTGACCCAAAATGCAATCCTGACACTAAGCCTAACACTAAACCTCGATTTTCTGAACACAAACCTTAACTCTAACCATAACGAATTCTAACCATAACTCTAAACCTAAATGTGCTCGATTCTAACCCTAACACTAACTCGTCAATTTCAACACTAACCCTAAGCCTAAATGCACTTGATTCTGACCCAAAATGCAATCCTGACCCTAAGGGTAACCCTAAACCTCGATACTACGAACACAAACCCTAATCCTAACCCTAACCCTAACGAATTCTCACCGTAACTCTAACCCTAAATGTGCTCGATTCTAACCCTAACACTAACTCGTCAATTTCAACACTGCCCCTAAGTCTAAATGCACTTCTTTCTGACCCTAAATGCAATCCTGACCCTAAGCCCAACTCAAAACCACTATTCTACGAACACTAACCCTAACTCTAGCCCTAACGAATTCTAACGATAACTCTAACACTATTTGTGCTCGATTCTAACCATAACACTAATTCTTCAATATCAACACTAATCCTAAGACTAAATGCCCTCAATTCTGACCCAAAATGCAATCCTGGCACTAAGCCTAACCCTAAACCTCGATTCTGAGAACACAAACCCTAATCATAACCCTAACCCTAACGAATTCTAACCGTACCTCTAACCCTAAATGTGCTCGATTCTAACCCTAACACTAACTCGTCAATTTCAACACTAACCCTAAGCCTAAATTCACACCATTGTGACCCAAAATGCAATCCTGACCCTAAGCCTAACTCTAAACCTCGATTCTAGGAACACTAAACCTAACTCTAACCCTAACGAATTCTAACCATAACTCTAACCCTAAATGTTCTCAATTCTAAACTTAACACTAAGTCGTCAATTTCAACACTAATCCTAAGCCTAAATGCACTCGATGCTGACCCAAAATGCAATCCTGGCACTCAGCCAAACACTAAACCTCGATTTTCTGAACACAAACGTTAAATCCTACCATAACGATTTCTAACCATAACTCAAACCCTAAATGTGCCCGATTCTAACCCTAACACTAAGTCGTCAATATCAACACGAATCCTAAGCCTAAATGCACTCGATTCTGACCCAAAATGTAATCCTGGCACTAAGCCTGCCCCTAAACCTCGATTTTATGAAAACAAACCTTAACTCTAACCACAGCGAATTCTAACCATAACTGAAACCCTAAATGTGATCCATTCTAACCCTAACACTAACTCGTCAATTTCAACACTGAACCTCAGCCTAAATGCAATTCATTCTGACGCAAAATGCAATCCTGACCCTAAGCCAAACCCTAAACCTCGATTCTATGAACATAAACCCTAATCCTAACCCTAACCCTAACGAATTGTAACCATAACTCTAACCCTAAATGTGCTCGATTCTAACCCTCACACTAATTCGTCCATTTCAACACTAACCCTAAGCCTAAATGTACTTGATTCTGACCCAAAATGCAATCCTGATCCTAAGCCTAACCCTAAATCTCGATTCTACGAACACAAACCCTAATCGTAACCCTAACCCTAACGAATTATAACCATAAATCTAACAACAAATGTGCTCGATTCTAACCCTAACACTAACTCGTCAATTTCAACACTAACCCTGAGCCTAAATCCACTTCTTTCTGACCCAAAATGCAATCCTGACCCTAAGCTTAACTCTAAACCACGATTCTAGGAACACTAACCCTAACTCTAAGCGTAGCGAATTCTAACCATAACTCTAACACTAAATGTGCTCGATTCTAACCCTAACACTAACTCGTCAATTTCAACACTAACCCTAAGCCTAAATGCACTCCGTTGTGACCTAAAATGGAATCCTCACCCTAAGCCTAACTCTAAACCTCGATTCCACGAACACTAACCATAACTCTAACCCTAACGAATTCTAACCATAACTCTAACCCTAAATGTTCTCGATTCTAAATTTAACACTAAGTCGTCAATATCAACACTAATCCTAAGCCTAAATGCACTCAATTCTGACCGAAAATGCAATCCTGGCACTAAGCCTGCCCCTAAACCTCGATTTTACGAACACAAAGCTTAACTCTAACCACAGCGAATTCTAACCATAACTGAAACCCTAAATGTGATCCATTCTAACCCTAAGACTAACTCGTCAATTTCAACACTAAACCTCAGCCTAAATGCACTTCATTCTGACCCAAAATGCAATTCGGACCCTAAGCCTAACCATAAACCTCGATTCTACGAACACAAACCCTAATCCTAACCCTAACCCTAACGAATTAAAACCATAACTCTAACCCTAAATGTGCTCGATTCTAACCCTAACACTAATTCGTCGATTTCAGCACTAATCCTAAGACTAAATGCACTCCGTTGTGACCTAAAATGGAATCCTGACCCTAAGCCTAACTCTAGACCTCGTTTTTAGGAACACAAACCTTAACTCTAACCACAGCTAATTCTAACCATAACTGAAAACCTAAATGTGATCGATTATAACCGTAACACTAACTCGTCAATTTCAACACTAACCCTAAGCCTAAATGCACTCCATTCTGACCTAAAATGGAATCCTGACCCTAAGCCTAACCCTAAACCACGATTCTACGAGCACAAACCTTAATCCTAACCCTAACCCTAAGGAATTAAAACCATAACTCTAACCCTAAATGTGCTCGATTCTAACCCTAACACTAACTCGTGAATTTCAACACTACCCCTAAGACTAAATGCACTTCTTTCTGACCCAAAATGCAATCCTGACCCTAAGCCCAACTCAAAACCACGTTTCTACGAACACTAACCCTAACTCTAACCTTCACGAATTCTAACCTCGACTCTAACCCTAAATGGGCTCGATTCTAACCCTAACACTAACTCGACAATTTCCACACTAACCCTAAGCCTAAATGCACTCCATTGTGACCTAAACTGGAATCCTGACCCTAAGCCTAACCCTAAACCGCGATTCTACTAACACAAACCCTAATCCTAAGCCTAACCCTAACAAACTCTAACCGCAACTCCAACCCTAAATGTGCTCGATTCTAACCCTAACACTAACTCGTCAATTTCAACACTAACCCTCAGCCTAAATCCACTTCTTTCTGACCCAAAATGCAATCCTGACCCTAAGCTTAACTCTAAAACACGATTCTGGGAACACTAACCCTAACTCTAAGTGTAACGAATTCTAACGATAACTCTAACCCTAAATGTGTTCGATTCTAACCCTAACACTTACTGGTCAATTTCAACACTAACCCCAAGCCTAAATGCACTCCGTTGTGACCTAAAATGGAATCCTGACCCTAAGCCTAACCCTAAACCTCGATTCTACGAACAGAAACCCTAATCCTAAAAATAACCCTAACAAATTCTAACCGTAACTCCAACCCTAAATGTGCTCGATTCTAACGCTAACACTAACTCGTCAATTTCAACACTAACCCTGAGCCTAAATCCACTTCTTTCTGACCCAAAATGCAATCCTGACCCTAAGCTTAACTCTAAACCACGATTCTAGGAACACTAACCCTAACTCTAAGCGTAACGAATTCTAACCATAACTCTAACACTAAATGTGCTCGATTCTAACCCCAACACTAACTCGTCAATTTCAACACTAACCCTAGGCCTAAATGCACTCCGTTGTGACCTAAAATGGAATCCTGACCCTAAGCCTAACTCTAAACCTCGATTCCACGAACACTAACCATAACTCTAACCCTAACGAATTCTAACCATAACTCTAACCCTAAATGTTCTCGATTCTAAATTTAACACTAAGTCGTCAATATCAACACTAACCCTAAGCCTAAATGCACTCCATTGTGACCTAAACTGGAATCCTGACCCTAAGCCTAACCCTAAACCGTGATTCTACTAACACGAACCCTAATCCTAAGCCTAACCCTAACAAACTCTAACCGCAAATCCAACCCTAAATGTGCTCGATTCTAACCCTAACACTAACTCGTCAATTTCAACACTAACCCTCAGCCTAAATCCACTTCTTTCTGACCCAAAATGCAATCCTGACCCTAAACTTAACTCTAAACCACGATCCTAGAAACACTAACCCTAACTCTAAGTGTAACGAATTCTAACCATAACTCTAACCCTAAATGTTCTCGATTCTAAACTTAACACTCATTCGTCAATTTCAACACTAACTTTAAGTCTAAATGCACTCGATGCTGACCCAAAATGCAATCCTGACACTAAGCCTAACACTAAACCTCGATTTTCTGAACACAAACCTTAACTCTAACCATAACGAATTCTAACCATAACTCTAAACCTAAATGTGCTCGATTCTAACCCTAACACTAACTCGTCAATTTCAACACTAACCCTAAGCCTAAATGCACTTGATTCTGACCCAAAATGCAATCCTGACCCTAAGGGTAACCCTAAACCTCGATACTACGAACACAAACCCTAATCCTAACCCTAACCCTAACGAATTCTCACCGTAACTCTAACCCTAAATGTGCTCGATTCTAACCCTAACACTAACTCGTCAATTTCAACACTGCCCCTAAGTCTAAATGCACTTCTTTCTGACCCTAAATGCAATCCTGACCCTAAGCCCAACTCAAAACCACTATTCTACGAACACTAACCCTAACTCTAGCCCTAACGAATTCTAACGATAACTCTAACACTATTTGTGCTCGATTCTAACCATAACACTAATTCTTCAATATCAACACTAATCCTAAGGCTAAATGCCCTCAATTCTGACCCAAAATGCAATCCTGGCACTAAGCCTAACCCTAAACCTCGATTCTGAGAACACAAACCCTAATCATAACCCTAACCCTAACGAATTCTAACCGTACCTCTAACCCTAAATGTGCTCGATTCTAACCCTAACACTAACTCGTCAATTTCAACACTAACCCTAAGCCTAAATTCACACCATTGTGACCCAAAATGCAATCCTGACCCTAAGCCTAACTCTAAACCTCGATTCTAGGAACACTAAACCTAACTCTAACCCTAACGAATTCTAACCATAACTCTAACCCTAAATGTTCTCAATTCTAAACTTAACACTAAGTCGTCAATTTCAACACTAATCCTAAGCCTAAATGCACTCGATGCTGACCCAAAATGCAATCCTGGCACTCAGCCAAACACTAAACCTCGATTTTCTGAACACAAACGTTAAATCCTACCATAACGATTTCTAACCATAACTCAAACCCTAAATGTGCCCGATTCTAACCCTAACACTAAGTCGTCAATATCAACACGAATCCTAAGCCTAAATGCACTCGATTCTGACCCAAAATGTAATCCTGGCACTAAGCCTGCCCCTAAACCTCGATTTTATGAAAACAAACCTTAACTCTAACCACAGCGAATTCTAACCATAACTGAAACCCTAAATGTGATCCATTCTAACCCTAACACTAACTCGTCAATTTCAACACTGAACCTCAGCCTAAATGCAATTCATTCTGACGCAAAATGCAATCCTGACCCTAAGCCAAACCCTAAACCTCGATTCTATGAACATAAACCCTAATCCTAACCCTAACCCTAACGAATTGTAACCATAACTCTAACCCTAAATGTGCTCGATTCTAACCCTCACACTAATTCGTCCATTTCAACACTAACCCTAAGCCTAAATGTACTTGATTCTGACCCAAAATGCAATCCTGATCCTAAGCCTAACCCTAAATCTCGATTCTACGAACACAAACCCTAATCGTAACCCTAACCCTAACGAATTATAACCATAAATCTAACAACAAATGTGCTCGATTCTAACCCTAACACTAACTCGTCAATTTCAACACTAACCCTGAGCCTAAATCCACTTCTTTCTGACCCAAAATGCAATCCTGACCCTAAGCTTAACTCTAAACCACGATTCTAGGAACACTAACCCTAACTCTAAGCGTAACGAATTCTAACCATAACTCTAACACTAAATGTGCTCGATTCTAACCCTAACACTAACTCGTCAATTTCAACACTAACCCTAAGCCTAAATGCACTCCGTTGTGACCTAAAATGGAATCCTGACCCTAAGCCTAACTCTAAACCTCGATTCCACGAACACTAACCATAACTCTAACCCTAACGAATTCTAACCATAACTCTAACCCTAAATGTTCTCGATTCTAAATTTAACACTAAGTCGTCAATATCAACACTAATCCTAAGCCTAAATGCACTCAATTCTGACCGAAAATGCAATCCTGGCACTAAGCCTGCCCCTAAACCTCGATTTTACGAACACAAAGCTTAACTCTAACCACAGCGAATTCTAACCATAACTGAAACCCTAAATGTGATCCATTCTAACCCTAAGACTAACTCGTCAATTTCAACACTAAACCTCAGCCTAAATGCACTTCATTCTGACCCAAAATGCAATTCGGACCCTAAGCCTAACCATAAACCTCGATTCTACGAACACAAACCCTAATCCTAACCCTAACCCTAACGAATTAAAACCATAACTCTAACCCTAAATGTGCTCGATTCTAACCCTAACACTAATTCGTCGATTTCAACACTAATCCTAAGACTAAATGCACTCCGTTGTGACCTAAAATGGAATCCTGACCCTAAGCCTAACTCTAGACCTCGTTTTTAGGAACACAAACCTTAACTCTAACCACAGCTAATTCTAACCATAACTGAAAACCTAAATGTGATCGATTATAACCGTAACACTAACTCGTCAATTTCAACACTAACCCTAAGCCTAAATGCACTCCATTCTGACCTAAAATGGAATCCTGACCCTAAGCCTAACCCTAAACCACGATTCTACGAGCACAAACCTTAATCCTAACCCTAACCCTAAGGAATTAAAACCATAACTCTAACCCTAAATGTGCTCGATTCTAACCCTAACACTAACTCGTGAATTTCAACACTACCCCTAAGACTAAATGCACTTCTTTCTGACCCAAAATGCAATCCTGACCCTAAGCCCAACTCAAAACCACGTTTCTACGAACACTAACCCTAACTCTAACCTTCACGAATTCTAACCTCGACTCTAACCCTAAATGGGCTCGATTCTAACCCTAACACTAACTCGACAATTTCCACACTAACCCTAAGCCTAAATGCACTCCATTGTGACCTAAACTGGAATCCTGACCCTAAGCCTAACCCTAAACCGCGATTCTACTAACACAAACCCTAATCCTAAGCCTAACCCTAACAAACTCTAACCGCAACTCCAACCCTAAATGTGCTCGATTCTAACCCTAACACTAACTCGTCAATTTCAACACTAATCCTCAGCCTAAATCCACTTCTTTCTGACCCAAAATGCAATCCTGACCCTAAGCTTAACTCTAAAACACGATTCTGGGAACACTAACCCTAACTCTAAGTGTAACGAATTCTAACGATAACTCTAACCCTAAATGTGTTCGATTCTAACCCTAACACTTACTGGTCAATTTCAACACTAACCCCAAGCCTAAATGCACTCCGTTGTGACCTAAAATGGAATCCTGACCCTAAGCCTAACCCTAAACCTCGATTCTACGAACAGAAACCCTAATCCTAAAAATAACCCTAACAAATTCTAACCGTAACTCCAACCATAATGTGCTCGATTCTAACGCTAACACTAACTCGTCAATTTCAACACTAACCCTGAGCCTAAATCCACTTCTTTCTGACCCAAAATGCAATCCTGACCCTAAGCTTAACTCTAAACCACGATTCTAGGAACACTAACCCTAACTCTAAGCGAAACGAATTCTAACCATAACTCTAACACTAAATGTGCTCGATTCTAACCCCAACACTAACTCGTCAATTTCAACACTAACCCTAGGCCTAAATGCACTCCGTTGTGACCTAAAATGGAATCCTGACCCTAAGCCTAACTCTAAACCTCGATTCCACGAACACTAACCATAACTCTAACCCTAACGAATTCTAACCATAACTCTAACCCTAAATGTTCTCGATTCTAAATTTAACACTAAGTCGTCAATATCAACACTAACCCTAAGCCTAAATGCACTCCATTGTGACCTAAACTGGAATCCTGACCCTAAGCCTAACCCTAAACCGTGATTCTACTAACACAACCCCTAATCCTAAGCCTAACCCTAACAAACTCTAACCGCAAATCCAACCCTAAATGTGCTCGATTCTAACCCTAACACTAACTCGTCAATTTCAACACTAACCCTCAGCCTAAATCCACTTCTTTCTGACCCAAAATGCAATCCTGACCCTAAACTTAACTCTAAACCACGATCCTAGAAACACTAACCCTAACTCTAAGTGTAACGAATTCTAACCATAACTCTAACCCTAAATGTTCTCGATTCTAAACTTAACACTCATTCGTCAATTTCAACACTAACTTTAAGTCTAAATGCACTCGATGCTGACCCAAAATGCAATCCTGACACTAAGCCTAACACTAAACCTCGATTTTCTGAACACAAACCTTAACTCTAACCATAACGAATTCTAACCATAACTCTAAACCTAAATGTGCTCGATTCTAACCCTAACACTAACTCGTCAATTTCAACACTAACCCTAAGCCTAAATGCACTTGATTCTGACCCAAAATGCAATCCTGACCCTAAGGGTAACCCTAAACCTCGATACTACGAACACAAACCCTAATCCTAACCCTAACCCTAACGAATTCTCACCGTAACTCTAACCCTAAATGTGCTCGATTCTAACCCTAACACTAACTCGTCAATTTCAACACTGCCCCTAAGTCTAAATGCACTTCTTTCTGACCCTAAATGCAATCCTGACCCTAAGCCCAACTCAAAACCACTATTCTACGAACACTAACCCTAACTCTAGCCCTAACGAATTCTAACGATAACTCTAACACTATTTGTGCTCGATTCTAACCATAACACTAATTCTTCAATATCAACACTAATCCTAAGGCTAAATGCCCTCAATTCTGACCCAAAATGCAATCCTGGCACTAAGCCTAACCCTAAACCTCGATTCTGAGAACACAAACCCTAATCATAACCCTAACCCTAACGAATTCTAACCGTACCTCTAACCCTAAATGTGCTCGATTCTAACCCTAACACTAACTCGTCAATTTCAACACTAACCCTAAGCCTAAATTCACACCATTGTGACCCAAAATGCAATCCTGACCCTAAGCCTAACTCTAAACCTCGATTCTAGGAACACTAAACCTAACTCTAACCCTAACGAATTCTAACCATAACTCTAACCCTAAATGTTCTCAATTCTAAACTTAACACTAAGTCGTCAATTTCAACACTAATCCTAAGCCTAAATGCACTCGATGCTGACCCAAAATGCAATCCTGGCACTCAGCCAAACACTAAACCTCGATTTTCTGAACACAAACGTTAAATCCTACCATAACGATTTCTAACCATAACTCAAACCCTAAATGTGCCCGATTCTAACCCTAACACTAAGTCGTCAATATCAACACGAATCCTAAGCCTAAATGCACTCGATTCTGACCCAAAATGTAATCCTGGCACTAAGCCTGCCCCTAAACCTCGATTTTATGAAAACAAACCTTAACTCTAACCACAGCGAATTCTAACCATAACTGAAACCCTAAATGTGATCCATTCTAACCCTAACACTAACTCGTCAATTTCAACACTGAACCTCAGCCTAAATGCAATTCATTCTGACGCAAAATGCAATCCTGACCCTAAGCCAAACCCTAAACCTCGATTCTATGAACATAAACCCTAATCCTAACCCTAACCCTAACGAATTGTAACCATAACTCTAACCCTAAATGTGCTCGATTCTAACCCTCACACTAATTCGTCAATTTCAACACTAACCCTAAGCCTAAATGTACTTGATTCTGACCCAAAATGCAATCCTGATCCTAAGCCTAACCCTAAATCTCGATTCTACGAACACAAACCCTAATCGTAACCCTAACCCTAACGAATTATAACCATAAATCTAACAACAAATGTGCTCGATTCTAACCCTAACACTAACTCGTCAATTTCAACACTAACCCTGAGCCTAAATCCACTTCTTTCTGACCCAAAATGCAATCCTGACCCTAAGCTTAACTCTAAACCACGATTCTAGGAACACTAACCCTAACTCTAAGCGTAACGAATTCTAACCATAACTCTAACACTAAATGTGCTCGATTCTAACCCTAACACTAACTCGTCAATTTCAACACTAACCCTAAGCCTAAATGCACTCCGTTGTGACCTAAAATGGAATCCTGACCCTAAGCCTAACTCTAAACCTCGATTCCACGAACACTAACCATAACTCTAACCCTAACGAATTCTAACCATAACTCTAACCCTAAATGTTCTCGATTCTAAATTTAACACTAAGTCGTCAATATCAACACTAATCCTAAGCCTAAATGCACTCAATTCTGACCGAAAATGCAATCCTGGCACTAAGCCTGCCCCTAAACCTCGATTTTACGAACACAAAGCTTAACTCTAACCACAGCGAATTCTAACCATAACTGAAACCCTAAATGTGATCCATTCTAACCCTAAGACTAACTCGTCAATTTCTACACTAAACCTCAGCCTAAATGCACTTCATTCTGACCCAAAATGCAATTCGGACCCTAAGCCTAACCATAAACCTCGATTCTACGAACACAAACCCTAATCCTAACCCTAACCCTAACGAATTAAAACCATAACTCTAACCCTAAATGTGCTCGATTCTAACCCTAACACTAATTCGTCAATTTCAACACTAATCCTAAGACTAAATGCACTCCGTTGTGACCTAAAATGGAATCCTGACCCTAAGCCTAACTCTAGACCTCGTTTTTAGGAACACAAACCTTAACTCTAACCACAGCTAATTCTAACCATAACTGAAAACCTAAATGTGATCGATTATAACCGTAACACTAACTCGTCAATTTCAACACTAACCCTAAGCCTAAATGCACTCCATTCTGACCTAAAATGGAATCCTGACCCTAAGCCTAACCCTAAACCACGATTCTACGAGCACAAACCTTAATCCTAACCCTAACCCTAAGGAATTAAAACCATAACTCTAACCCTAAATGTGCTCGATTCTAACCCTAACACTAACTCGTGAATTTCAACACTACCCCTAAGACTAAATGCACTTCTTTCTGACCCAAAATGCAATCCTGACCCTAAGCCCAACTCAAAACCACGTTTCTACGAACACTAACCCTAACTCTAACCTTCACGAATTCTAACCTCGACTCTAACCCTAAATGGGCTCGATTCTAACCCTAACACTAACTCGACAATTTCCACACTAACCCTAAGCCTAAATGCACTCCATTGTGACCTAAACTGGAATCCTGACCCTAAGCCTAACCCTAAACCGCGATTCTACTAACACAAACCCTAATCCTAAGCCTAACCCTAACAAACTCTAACCGCAACTCCAACCCTAAATGTGCTCGATTCTAACCCTAACACTAACTCGTCAATTTCAACACTAACCCTCAGCCTAAATCCACTTCTTTCTGACCCAAAATGCAATCCTGACCCTAAGCTTAACTCTAAAACACGATTCTGGGAACACTAACCCTAACTCTAAGTGTAACGAATTCTAACGATAACTCTAACCCTAAATGTGTTCGATTCTAACCCTAACACTTACTGGTCAATTTCAACACTAACCCCAAGCCTAAATGCACTCCGTTGTGACCTAAAATGGAATCCTGACCCTAAGCCTAACCCTAAACCTCGATTCTACGAACAGAAACCCTAATCCTAAAAATAACCCTAACAAATTCTAACCGTAACTCCAACCCTAAATGTGCTCGATTCTAACGCTAACACTAACTCGTCAATTTCAACACTAACCCTGAGCCTAAATCCACTTCTTTCTGACCCAAAATGCAATCCTGACCCTAAGCTTAACTCTAAACCACGATTCTAGGAACACTAACCCTAACTCTAAGCGTAACGAATTCTAACCATAACTCTAACACTAAATGTGCTCGATTCTAACCCCAACACTAACTCGTCAATTTCAACACTAACCCTAGGCCTAAATGCACTCCGTTGTGACCTAAAATGGAATCCTGACCCTAAGCCTAACTCTAAACCTCGATTCCACGAACACTAACCATAACTCTAACCCTAACGAATTCTAACCATAACTCTAACCCTAAATGTTCTCGATTCTAAATTTAACACTAAGTCGTCAATATCAACACTAACCCTAAGCCTAAATGCACTCCATTGTGACCTAAACTGGAATCCTGACCCTAAGCCTAACCCTAAACCGTGATTCTACTAACACAACCCCTAATCCTAAGCCTAACCCTAACAAACTCTAACCGCAAATCCAACCCTAAATGTGCTCGATTCTAACCCTAACACTAACTCGTCAATTTCAACACTAACCCTCAGCCTAAATCCACTTCTTTCTGACCCAAAATGCAATCCTGACCCTAAACTTAACTCTAAACCACGATCCTAGAAACACTAACCCTAACTCTAAGTGTAACGAATTCTAACCATAACTCTAACCCTAAATGTTCTCGATTCTAAACTTAACACTCATTCGTCAATTTCAACACTAACTTTAAGTCTAAATGCACTCGATGCTGACCCAAAATGCAATCCTGACACTAAGCCTAACACTAAACCTCGATTTTCTGAACACAAACCTTAACTCTAACCATAACGAATTCTAACCATAACTCTAAACCTAAATGTGCTCGATTCTAACCCTAACACTAACTCGTCAATTTCAACACTAACCCTAAGCCTAAATGCACTCCGTTGTGACCTAAAATGGAATCCTCACCCTAAGCCTAACTCTAAACCTCGATTCCACGAACACTAACCATAACTCTAACCCTAACGAATTCTAACCATAACTCTAACCCTAAATGTTCTCGATTCTAAATTTAACACTAAGTCGTCAATATCAACACTAATCCTAAGCCTAAATGCACTCAATTCTGACCGAAAATGCAATCCTGGCACTAAGCCTGCCCCTAAACCTCGATTTTACGAACACAAAGCTTAACTCTAACCACAGCGAATTCTAACCATAACTGAAACCCTAAATGTGATCCATTCTAACCCTAAGACTAACTCGTCAATTTCAACACTAAACCTCAGCCTAAATGCACTTCATTCTGACCCAAAATGCAATTCGGACCCTAAGCCTAACCATAAACCTCGATTCTACGAACACAAACCCTAATCCTAACCCTAACCCTAACGAATTAAAACCATAACTCTAACCCTAAATGTGCTCGATTCTAACCCTAACACTAACTCGTCAATTTCAACACTAACCCTCAGCCTAAATCCACTTCTTTCTGACCCAAAATGCAATCCTGACCCTAAGCTTAACTCTAAAACACGATTCTAGGAACACTAACCCTAACTCTAAGCGTAACGAATTCTAACCATAACTCTAACACTAAATGTGCTCGATTCTAACCCTAACACTAACTCGTCAATTTCAACACTAACCCTAAGCTTAAATGCACTCCATTCTGACTTAAATGGAATCCCGACCCTAAGCCTAACCCTAAACCACGATTCTACGAGCACAAACCCTAATCCTAACCCTAACCCTAACGAATTAAACCATAACTCTAACCCTAAATGTGCTCG
The DNA here is from genome assembly GCF_028372415.1 of Notamacropus eugenii. NCBI lineage: Eukaryota > Metazoa > Chordata > Mammalia > Diprotodontia > Macropodidae > Notamacropus > Notamacropus eugenii. The sequence continues at coordinate 167,943,999 of NC_092877.1, read as the reverse complement.
ATTCTAACCCTAACACTAACTCGTGAATTTCAACACTACCCCTAAGACTAAATGCACTTCTTTCTGACCCAAAATGCAATCCTGACCCTAAGCCCAACTCTAAACCACGTTTCTACGAACACTAACCCTAACTCTAACCTTCACGAATTCTAACCTCGACTCTAACCCTAAATGGGCTCGATTCTAACCCTAACACTAACTCGACAATTTCCACACTAACCCTAAGCCTAAATGCACTGCATTGTGACCTAAACTGGAATCCTGACCCTAAGCCTAACCCTAAACCGCAATTCTACTAACACAAACCCTAATCCTAAGCCTAACCCTAACAAACTCTAACCGCAACTCCAACCATAAATGTGCTCGATTCTAACCCTAACACTAACTCGTCAATTTCAACACTAACCCTCAGCCTAAATCCACTTCTTTCTGACCCAAAATGTAATCCTGACCCTAAGCTTAACTCTAAACCACGATTCTGGGAACACTAACCCTAACTCTAAGTGTAACGAATTCTAACGATAACTCTAACCCTAAATGTGTTCGATTCTAACCCTAACACTTACTGGTCAATTTCAACACTAACCCCAAGCCTAAATGCACTCCGTTGTGACCTAAAATGGAATCCTGATCCTAAGCCTAACCCTAAACCTCGATTCTACGAACACAAACCCTAATCCTAAAAAGAACCCTAACAAATTCTAACCGTAACTCCAACCCTAAATGTGCCCGATTCTAAATTTAACACTAAGTCGTCAATGTCAACACTAATCCTAAGCCTAAATCACTCAATTCTGACCGAAAATGCAATCCTGGCAATAAGCCTGCCCCTAAACCTCGATTTTACGAACACAAAGCTTAACTCTAACCACAGCGAAATCTAACCATAACTGAAACCCTAAATGTGATCCATTCTAACCCTAACACTAAGTCCTCAATTTCAACACTAACCCTAAGCCTAAATGCACTTGATTCTGACCCAAAATGCAATCCTGACCCTAAGCCTAACTCGAAACCACGATTCTATGAACATTAACCCTAACTCTAACGCTAACGAATTCTAACCATAACTCTAACCCTATTTGTGCTCGATTCTAACCATAACACTAATTCGTCAATATCAACACTAATCCTAAGCCTAAATGCACTCAATTCTGACCGAAAATGCAATCCTGGCATTAATCCTGCCCCTAAACCTCGATTTTACGAACACAAAGCTTAACTCTAACCACAGCGAATTCTAACCATAACTGAAACCCTAAATGTGATCCATTCTAACCCTAAGACTAACTCGTCAATTTCAACACTAAACCTCTGCCTAAATGCACTTCATTCTGACCCAAAATGCAATTCGGACCCTAAGCCTAACCATAAACCTCGATTCTGCGAACACAAACCCTAATCCTAACCCTAACCCTAACGAATTAAAACCATAACTCTAACCCTAAATGTGCTCGATTCTAACCCTAACACTAATTCGTCAATTTCAACACTAATCCTAAGACTAAATGCACTCCGTTGTGACCTAAAATAGACTCCTGACCCTAAGCCTAACTCTAGACCTCGTTTTTAGGAACACAAACCTTAACTCTAACCGCAGCGAATTCTAACCATAACTGAAAACCTAAATGTGATCGATTATAACCGTAACACTAACTCGTCAATTTCAACACTAACCCTAAGCCTAAATGCACTCCATTCTGACCTAAAATGGAATCCTGACCCTAAGCCTAACCATAAACCTCGATTCTATGAACACAAACCCTAATCCTAACCCTAACCCTAACGAATTAAAACCATAACTCTAACCCTAAATGTGCTCGATTCTAACCCTAACACTAATTCGTCAATTTCAACACTAATCCTAAGACTAAGTGCACTCCGTTGTGACCTAAAATGGAATCCTGACTCTAAGCCTAACTCTAGACCTCGTTTTTAGGAACATAAACCTTAGCTCTAACCACAGCGAATTCTAACCATAACTGAAAACCTAAATGTGCTCGATTCTAACGCTAACACTAACTCGTGAATTTCAACACTACCCCTAAGACTAAATGCACTTCTTTCTGACCCAAAATGCAATTCTGACCCTAAGCCCAACTCTAAACCACGTTTCTACGAACACTAACCCTAACTCTAACCTTCACGAATTCTAACCTCGACTCTAACCCTAAATGGGCTCGATTCTAACCCTAACACTAACTCGACAATTTCAACACTAACCCTAAGCCTAAATGCACTCCATTGTGACCTAAACTGGAATCCTGACCCTAATCCTAACCCTAAACCTCGATTCTATGAACACAAACCCTAATCCTAAAAATAACCCTAACAAATTCTAACTGTAACTCCAACCCTAAATGTGCTCGATTCTAACGCTAACACTAACTCATCAATTTCAACACTAACCCTGAGCCTAAATCCACTTCTTTCTTACCCAAAATGCAATCCTGACCCTAAGCTTAACTCTAAACCACGATTCTAGGAACACTAACCCTAACTCTAAGCGTAACGAATTCTAACCATAACTCTAACACTAAATGTGCTCGATTCTAACCCTAACACTAACTCGTCAATTTCAACACTAACCCTAAGCCTAAATGCACTCCGTTGTGACCTAAAATGGAATCCTAACCCTAAGCCTAACTTTAAACCTCGATTCCACGAACACTAACCATAACTCTAACCCTAACGAATTCTAACCATAACTCTAACCCTAAATGTTCTCGATTCTAAATTTAACACTAAGTCGTCAATATCAACACTAATCCTAAGCCTAAATGCACTCAATACTGACCGAAAATGCAATCCTGGCACTAAGCCTGCCCCTAAACCTCGATTTTACGAACACAAAGCTTAACTCTAACCACAGCGAATTCTAACCATAACTGAAACCCTAAATGTGATCCATTCTAACCCTAAGACTAACTCGTCAATTTCTACACTAAACCTCAGCCTAAATGCACTTCATTCTGACCCAAAATGCAATTCGGACCCTAAGCCTAACCATAAACCTCGATTCTACGAACACAAACCCTAATCCTAAGCCTAACCCTAACGAATTAAAACCATAACTCTAACCCTAAATGTGCTCGATTATAACCCTAACACTAATTCGTCAATTTCAACACTAATCCTAAGACTAAATGCACTCCGTTGTGACCTAAAATGGAATCCTGACCCTAAGCCTAACTCTAGACCTCGTTTTTAGGAACACAAACCTTAACTCTAACCACAGCTAATTCTAACCATAACTGAAAACCTAAATGTGATCGATTATAACCGTAACACTAACTCGTCAATTTCAACACTAACCCTGAGGCTAAATGCACTCCATTCTGACCTAAAATGGAATCCCGAGCCTAAGCCTAACCCTAAACCACGATTCTACGATTACAAACCCTAATCCTAACCCTAACCCTAACGAATTAAACCATAACTCTAACCCAAAATGTGCTCGATTCTAACCCTAACACTAACTCGTGAATTTCAACACTACCCCTAAGACTAAATGCACTTCTTTCTGACCCAAAATGCAATCCTGACCCTAAGCCCAACTCAAAACCACGTTTCTACGAACACTAACCCTAACTCTAACCTTCACGAATTCTAACCTCGACTCTAACCCTAAATGGGCTCGATTCTAACCCTAACACTAACTCGACAATTTCCACACTAACCCTAAGCCTAAATGCACTGCATTGTGACCTAAACTGGAATCCTGACCCTAAGCCTAACCCTAAACCGCAATTCTACTAACACAAACCCTAATCCTAAGCCTAACCCTAACAAACTCTAACCGCAACTCCAACCCTAAATGTGCTCGATTCTAACCCTAACACTAACTCGTCAATTTCAACACTAACCCTCAGCCTAAATCCACTTCTTTCTGACCCAAAATGCAATCCTGACCCTAAGCTTAATTCTAAACCACGATTCTGGAACACTAACCCTAACTCTAAGTGTAACGAATTCTAACGATAACTCTAACCCTAAATGTGTTCGATTCTAACCCTAACACTTACTGGTCAATTTCAACACTAAACCCAAGCCTAAATGCACTCCGTTGTGACCTAAAATGGAATCCTGATCCTAAGCCTAACCCTAAACCTCGATTCTACGAATACAAACCCTAATCCTAAAAATAACCCTAACAAATTCTAACCGTAACTCCAACCCTAAATGTGCTCGATTCTAACGCTAACACTAACTCGTCAATTTCAACACTAACCCTGAGCCTAAATCCACTTCTTTCTGACCCAAAATGCAATCCTGACCCTAAGCTTAACTCTAAACCACGATTCTAGGAACACTAACCCTAACTCTAAGCGTAACGAATTCTAACCATAACTCTAACACTAAATGTGCTCGATTCTAACCCTAACACTAACTCGTCAATTTCAACACTAACCCTAAGCCTAAATGCACTCCGTTGTGACCTAAAATGGAATCCTCACCCTAAGCCTAACTCTAAACCTCGATTCCACGAACACTAACCATAACTCTAACCCTAACGAATTCTAACCATAACTCTAACCCTAAATGTTCTCGATTCTAAATTTAACACTAAGTCGTCAATATCAACACTAATCCTAAGCCTAAATGCACTCAATTCTGACCGAAAATGCAATCCTGGCACTAAGCCTGCCCCTAAACCTCGATTTTACGAACACAAAGCTTAACTCTAACCACAGCGAATTCTAACCATAACTGAAACCCTAAATGTGATCCATTCTAACCCTAAGACTAACTCGTCAATTTCAACACTAAACCTCAGCCTAAATCCACTTCTTTCTGACCCAAAATGCAATTCGGACTCTAAGCATAACCATAAACCTCGATTCTACGAACACAAACCCTAATCCTAAGCCTAACCCTAACGAATTAAAACCATAACTCTAACCCTAAATGTGCTCGATTCTAACCCTAACACTAATTCGTCAATTTCAACACTAATCCTAAGACTAAATGCACTCCGTTGTGACCTAAAATGGAATCCTGACCCTAAGCCTAACTCTAGACCTCGTTTTTAGGAACACAAACCTTAACTCTAACCACAGCGAATTCTAACCATAACTGAAAACCTAAATGTGATCGATTATAACCGTAACACTAACTCGTCAATTTCAACACTAACCCTAAGCCTAAATGCACTCCATTCTGACCTAAAATGGAATCCCGAGCCTAAGCCTAACCCTAAACCACGATTCTACGATTACAAACCCTAATCCTAACCCTAACCCTAACGAATTAAACCATAACTCTAACCCAAAATGTGCTCGATTCTAACCCTAACACTAACTCGTGAATTTCAACACTACCCCTAAGACTAAATGCACTTCTTTCTGACCCAAAATGCAATCCTGACCCTAAGCCCAACTCTAAACCACGTTTCTACGAACACTAACCCTAACTCTAACCTTCACGAATTCTAACCTCGACTCTAACCCTAAATGGGCTCGATTCTAACCCTAATACTAACTCGACAATTTCCACACTAACCCTAAGCCTAAATGCACTCCATTGTGACCTAAACTGGAATCCTGACCCTAAGCCTAACCCTAAACCGCGATTCTACTAACACAAACCCTAATCCTAAGCCTAACCCTAACAAACTCTAACCGCAACTCCAACCCTAAATGTGCTCGATTCTAACCCTAACACTAACTCGTCAATTTCAACACTAACCCTCAGCCTAAATCCACTTCTTTCTGACCCAAAATGCAATCCTGACCCTAAGCTTAACTCTAAACCACGATTCTGGGAACACTAACCCTAACTCTAAGTGTAACGAATTCTAACGATAACTCTAACCCTAAATGTGTTCGATTCTAACCCTAACACTTACTGGTCAATTTCAACACTAACCCCAAGCCTAAATGCACTCCGTTGTGACCTAAAATGGAATCCTGATCCTAAGCCTAACCCTAAACCTCGATTCTACGAACACAAACCCTAATCCTAAAAAGAACCCTAACAAATTCTAACCGTAACTCCAACCCTAAATGTGCCCGATTCTAACGCTAACACTAACTCGTCAATTTCAACACTAACCCTGAGCCTAAATCCACTTCTTTCTGACCCAAAATGCAATCCTGACCCTAAGCTTAACTCTAAACCACGATTCTAGGAACACTAACCCTAACTCTAAGCGTAACGAATTCTAACCATAACTCTAACACTAAATGTGCTCGATTCTAACCCTAACACTAACTCGTCAATTTCAACACTAACCCTAGGCCTAAATGCACTGGATTCTGACCGAAAATGCAATCCTGACCCTAAACCTACCTCTAAACCTCGATTTTACGAACACAAACCTTTACTCTAACCACAGCGAATTCTAACCCTAACTGAAACCCTAAATGTGATCGATTCTAACCCTAACACTAATTCGTCAATTTGAACAATAATCTTAAGCCTAAATGCACTTCTTTCTGACCCAAAATGCAATCCTGACCCTAAGCCCAACTCAAAACCACTATTCTACGAACACTAACCCTAACTCTAGCCCTAACGAATTCTAACCATAACTCTAAACCTAAATGTGCTTGATTCTAACCCTAACACTAATTCTTCAGTATCTACACTAATCCTAAGCCTAAATGCACTCAATTCTGACCGAAAATGCAATCCTGGCACTAAGTCTGCCCTTAAACCTCCATTTTATGAACACAAAACTTAAGTCTAACCACTGCGAATTCTAACCATAACTCTAACCCTAAATGTGCTCGATTCCAACCCTAACACTAAGTCCTCAATTTCAACACTAACCCTAAGCCTAAATGCACTTGATTCTGACCCAAAATGCAATCCTGACCCTAAGCCTAACTCGAAACCACGATTCTATGAACATTAACCCTAACTCTAACGCTAACGAATTCTAACCATAACTCTAACCCTATTTGTGCTCGATTCTAACCATAACACTAATTCGTCAATATCAACACTAATCCTAAGCCTAAATGCACTCAATTCTGACCGAAAATGCAATCCTGGCATTAATCCTGCCCCTAAACCTCGATTTTACGAACACAAAGCTTAACTCTAACCACAGCGAATTCTAACCATAACTGAAACCCTAAATGAGATCCATTCTAACCCTAAGACTAACTCGTCAATTTCAACACTAAACCTCAGCCTAAATGCACTTCATTCTCACCCAAAATGCAATTCGGACCCTAAGCCTAACCATAAACCTCGATTCTGCGAACACAAACCCTAATCCTAACCCTAACCCTAACGAATTAAAACCATAACTCTAACCCTAAATGTGCTCGATTCTAACCCTAACACTAATTCGTCAATTTCAACACTAATCCTAAGACTAAATGCACTCCGTTGTGACCTAAAATAGAATCCTGACCCTAAGCCTAACTCTAGACCTCGTTTTTAGGAACACAAACCTTAACTCTAACCACAGCGAATTCTAACCATAACTGAAAACCTAAATGTGATCGATTATAACCGTAACACTAACTCGTCAATTTCAACACTAACCCTAAGCCTAAATGCACTCCATTCTGACCTAAAATGGAATCCTGACCCTAAGCCTAACCCTAAACCACGATTCTACGAGCACAAACCCTAATCCTAACCCTAACCCTAAGGAATTAAAACCATAACTCTAACCCTAAATGTGCTCGATTCTAACCCTAACACTAACTCGTGAATTTCAACACTACCCCTAAGACTAAATGCACTTCTTTCTGACTCAAAATGCAATCCTGACCCTAAGCTTAACTCTAAACCACGATTCTAGGAACACTAACCCTAACTCTAAGCGTAACGAATTCTAACCATAACTCTAACACTAAATGTGCTCGATTCTAACCCTAACACTAACTCGTCAATTTCAACACTAACCCTAAGCCTAAATGCACTCCGTTGTGACCTAAAATGGAATCCTCACCCTAAGCCTAACTCTAAACCTCGATTCCACGAACACTAACCATAACTCTAACCCTAACGAATTCTAACCATAACTCTAACCCTAAATGTTCTCGATTCTAAATTTAACACTAAGTCGTCAATATCAACACTAATCCTAAGCCTAAATGCACTCAATTCTGACCGAAAATGCAATCCTGGCATTAAGCCTGCCCCTAAACCTCGATTTTACGAACACAAAGCTTAACTCTAACCACAGCGAATTCTAACCATAACTGAAACCCTAAATGTGATCCATTCTAACCCTAAGACTAACTCGTCAATTTCAACACTAAACCTCAGCCTAAATGCACTTCATTCTCACCCAAAATGCAATTCGGACCCTAAGCCTAACCATAAACCTCGATTCTGCGAACACAAACCCTAATCCTAACCCTAACCCTAACGAATTAAAACCATAACTCTAACCCTAAATGTGCTCGATTCTAACCCTAACACTAATTCGTCAATTTCAACACTAATCCTAAGACTAAATGCACTCTGTTGTGACCTAAAATAGAATCCTGACCCTAAGCCTAACTCTAGACCTCGTTTTTAGTAACACAAACCTTAACTCTAACCACAGCGAATTCTAACCATAACTGAAAACCTAAATGTGATCGATTATAACCGTAACACTAACTCGTCAATTTCAACACTAACCCTAAGCCTAAATGCACTCCATTCTGACTTAAATGGAATCCCGACCCTAAGCCTAACCCTAAACCACGATTCTACGATTACAAACCCTAATCCTAACCCTAACCCTAACGAATTAAACCATAACTCTAACCCTAAATGTGCTCGATTCTAACCCTAACACTAACTCGTGAATTTCAACACTACCCCTAAGACTAAATGCACTTCTTTCTGACCCAAAATGCAATCCTGACCCTAAGCCCAACTCTAAACCACGTTTCTACGAACACTAACCCTAACTCTAACCTTCACGAATTCTAACCTCGACTCTAACCCTAAATGGGCTCGATTCTAACCCTAACACTAACTCGACAATTTCCACACTAACCCTAAGCCTAAATGCACTGCATTGTGACCTAAACTGGAATCCTGACCCTAAGCCTAACCCTAAACCGCAATTCTACTAACACAAACCCTAATCCTAAGCCTAACCCTAACAAACTCTAACCGCAACTCCAACCCTAAATGTGCTCGATTCTAACCCTAACACTAACTCGTCAATTTCAACACTAACCCTCAGCCTAAATCCACTTCTTTCTGACCCAAAATGCAATCCTGACCCTAAGCTTAACTCTAAACCACGATTCTGGAACACTAACCCTAACTCTAAGTGTAACGAATTCTAACGATAACTCTAACCCTAAATGTGTTCGATTCTAACCCTAACACTTACTGGTCAATTTCAACACTAACCCCAAGCCTAAATGCACTCCGTTGTGACCTAAAATGGAATCCTGACCCTAATCCTAACCCTAAACCTCGATTCTACGAACAGAAACCCTAATCCTAAAAATAACCCTAACAAATTCTAACCGTAACTCCAACCCTAAATGTGCTCGATTCTAACGCTAACACTAACTCGTCAATTTCAACACTAACCCTGAGCCTAAATCCACTTCTTTCTGACCCAAAATGCAATCCTGACCCTAAGCTTAACTCTAAACCACGATTCTAGGAACACTAACCCTAACTCTAAGCGTAACGAATTCTAACCATAACTCTAACACTAAATGTGCTCGATTCTAACCCTAACACTAACTCGTCAATTTCAACACTAACCCTAAGCCTAAATGCACTCCGTTGTGACCTAAAATGGAATCCTCACCCTAAGCCTAACTCTAAACCTCGATTCCACGAACACTAACCATAACTCTAACCCTAACGAATTCTAACCATAACTCTAACCCTAAATGTTCTCGATTCTAAATTTAACACTAAGTCGTCAATATCAACACTAATCCTAAGCCTAAATGCACTCAATTCTGACCGAAAATGCAATCCTGGCATTAAGCCTGCCCCTAAACCTCGATTTTACGAACACAAAGCTTAACTCTAACCACAGCGAATTCTAACCATAACTGAAACCCTAAATGTGATCCATTCTAACCCTAAGACTAACTCGTCAATTTCAACACTAAACCTCAGCCTAAATGCACTTCATTCTCACCCAAAATGCAATTCGGACCCTAAGCCTAACCATAAACCTCGATTCTGCGAACACAAACCCTAATCCTAACCCTAACCCTAACGAATTAAAACCATAACTCTAACCCTAAATGTGCTCGATTCTAACCCTAACACTAATTCGTCAATTTCAACACTAATCCTAAGACTAAATGCACTCTGTTGTGACCTAAAATAGAATCCTGACCCTAAGCCTAACTCTAGACCTCGTTTTTAGTAACACAAACCTTAACTCTAACCACAGCGAATTCTAACCATAACTGAAAACCTAAAGGTGATCGATTATAACCGTAACACTAACTCGTCAATTTCAACACTAACCCTAAGCCTAAATGCACTCCATTCTGACTTAAATGGAATCCCGACCCTAAGCCTAACCCTAAACCACGATTCTACGATTACAAACCCTAATCCTAACCCTAACCCTAACGAATTAAACCATAACTCTAACCCTAAATGTGCTCGATTCTAACCCTAACACTAACTCGTGAATTTCAACACTACCCCTAAGACTAAATGCACTTCTTTCTGACCCAAAATGCAATCCTGACCCTAAGCCCAACTCTAAACCACGTTTCTACGAACACTAACCCTAACTCTAACCTTCACGAATTCTAACCTCGACTCTAACCCTAAATGGGCTCGATTCTAACCCTAACACTAACTCGACAATTTCCACACTAACCCTAAGCCTAAATGCACTGCATTGTGACCTAAACTGGAATCCTGACCCTAAGCCTAACCCTAAACCGCAATTCTACTAACACAAACCCTAATCCTAAGCCTAACCCTAACAAACTCTAACCGCAACTCCAACCCTAAATGTGCTCGATTCTAAACCTAACACTAACTCGTCAATTTCAACACTAACCCTCAGCCTAAATCCACTTCTTTCTGACCCAAAATGCAATCCTGACCCTAAGCTTAACTCTAAACCACGATTCTGGAACACTAACCCTAACTCTAAGTGTAACGAATTCTAACGATAACTCTAACCCTAAATGTGTTCGATTCTAACCCTAACACTTACTGGTCAATTTCAACACTAACCCCAAGCCTAAATGCACTCCGTTGTGACCTAAAATGGAATCCTGACCCTAATCCTAACCCTAAACCTCGATTCTACGAACACAAACCCTAATCCTAAAAATAACCCTAACAAATTCTAACCGTAACTCCAACCCTAAATGTGCTCGATTCTAACGCTAACACTAACTCGTCAATTTCAACACTAACCCTGAGCCTAAATCCACTTCTTTCTGACCCAAAATGCAATCCTGACCTTAAGCTTAACTCTAAACCACGATTCTAGGAACACTAACCCTAACTCTAAGCGTAACGAATTCTAACCATAACTCTAACACTAAATGTGCTCGATTCTAACCCTAACACTAACTCGTCAATTTCAACACTAACCCTAAGCCTAAATGCACTCCGTTGTGACCTAAAATGGAATCCTCACCCTAAGCCTAACTCTAAACCTCGATTCCACGAACACTAACCATAACTCTAACCCTAACGAATTCTAACCATAACTCTAACCCTAAATGTTCTCGATTCTAAATTTAACACTAAGTCGTCAATATCAACACTAATCCTAAGCCTAAATGCACTCAATTCTGACCGAAAATGCAATCCTGGCATTAAGCCTGCCCCTAAACCTCGATTTTACGAACACAAAGCTTAACTCTAACCACAGCGAATTCTAACCATAACTGAAACCCTAAATGTGATCCATTCTAACCCTAAGACTAACTCGTCAATTTCAACACTAAACCTCAGCCTAAATCCACTTCATTCTCACCCAAAATGCAATTCGGACCCTAAGCCTAACCATAAACCTCGATTCTGCGAACACAAACCCTAATCCTAACCCTAACCCTAACGAATTAAAACCATAACTCTAACCCTAAATGTGCTCGATTCTAACCCTAACACTAATTCGTCAATTTCAACACTAATCCTAAGACTAAATGCACTCTGTTGTGACCTAAAATAGAATCCTGACCCTAAGCCTAACTCTAGACCTCGTTTTTAGTAACACAAACCTTAACTCTAACCACAGCGAATTCTAACCATAACTGAAAACCTAAAGGTGATCGATTATAACCGTAACACTAACTCGTCAATTTCAACACTAACCCTAAGCCTAAATGCACTCCATTCTGACTTAAATGGAATCCCGACCCTAAGCCTAACCCTAAACCACGATTCTACGATTACAAACCCTAATCCTAACCCTAACCCTAACGAATTAAACCATAACTCTAACCCTAAATGTGCTCGATTCTAACCCTAACACTAACTCGTGAATTTCAACACTACCCCTAAGACTAAATGCACTTCTTTCTGACCCAAAATGCAATCCTGACCCTAAGCCCAACTCTAAACCACGTTTCTACGAACACTAACCCTAACTCTAACCTTCACGAATTCTAACCTCGACTCTAACCCTAAATGGGCTCGATTCTAACCCTAACACTAACTCGACAATTTCCACACTAACCCTAAGCCTAAATGCACTGCATTGTGACCTAAACTGGAATCCTGACCCTAAGCCTAACCCTAAACCGCGATTCTACTAACACAAACCCTAATCCTAAGCCTAACCCTAACAAACTCTAACCGCAACTCCAACCCTAAATGTGCTCGATTCTAAACCTAACACTAACTCGTCAATTTCAACACTAACCCTCAGCCTAAATCCACTTCTTTCTGACCCAAAATGCAATCCTGACCCTAAGCTTAACTCTAAACCACGATTCTGGAACACTAACCCTAACTCTAAGTGTAACGAATTCTAACGATAACTCTAACCCTAAATGTGTTCGATTCTAACCCTAACACTTACTGGTCAATTTCAACACTAACCCCAAGCCTAAATGCACTCCGTTGTGACCTAAAATGGAATCCTGACCCTAATCCTAACCCTAAACCTCGATTCTACGAACAGAAACCCTAATCCTAAAAATAACCCTAACAAATTCTAACCGTAACTCCAACCCTAAATGTGCTCGATTCTAACGCTAACACTAACTCGTCAATTTCAACACTAACCCTGAGCCTAAATCCACTTCTTTCTGACCCAAAATGCAATCCTGACCCTAAGCTTAACTCTAAACCACGATTCTAGGAACACTAACCCTAACTCTAAGCGTAACGAATTCTAACCATAACTCTAACACTAAATGTGCTCGATTCTAACCCTAACACTAACTCGTCAATTTCAACACTAACCCTAAGCCTAAATGCACTCCGTTGTGACCTAAAATGGAATCCTCACCCTAAGCCTAACTCTAAACCTCGATTCCACGAACACTAACCATAACTCTAACCCTAACGAATTCTAACCATAACTCTAACCCTAAATGTTCTCGATTCTAAATTTAACACTAAGTCGTCAATATCAACACTAATCCTAAGCCTAAATGCACTCAATTCTGACCGAAAATGCAATCCTGGCATTAAGCCTGCCCCTAAACCTCGATTTTACGAACACAAAGCTTAACTCTAACCACAGCGAATTCTAACCATAACTGAAACCCTAAATGTGATCCATTCTAACCCTAAGACTAACTCCTCAATTTCAACACTAAACCTCAGCCTAAATCCACTTCTTTCTGACCCAAAATGCAATTCGGACCCTAAGCCTAACCATAAACCTCGATTCTACGAACACAAACCCTAATCGTAAGCCTAACCCTAACGAATTAAAACCATAACTCTAACCCTAAATGTGCTCGATTCTAACCCTAACACTAATTCGTCAATTTCAACACTAATCCTAAGACTAAATGCACTCCGTTGTGACCTAAAATGGAATCCTGACCCTAAGCCTAACTCTAGACCTCGTTTTTAGGAACACAAACCTTAACTCTAACCACAGCGAATTCTAACCATAACTGAAAACCTAAATGTGATCGATTATAACCGTAACACTAACTCGTCAATTTCAACACTAACCCTAAGCCTAAATGCACTCCATTCTGACCTAAAATGGAATCCCGAGCCTAAGCCTAACCCTAAACCACGATTCTACGATTACAAACCCTAATCCTAACCCTAACCCTAACGAATTAAACCATAACTCTAACCCAAAATGTGCTCGATTCTAACCCTAACACTAACTCGTGAATTTCAACACTGCCCCTAAGACTAAATGCACTTCTTTCTGACCCAAAATGCAATCCTGACCCTAAGCCCAACTCTAAACCACGTTTCTACGAACACTAACCCTAACTCTAACCTTCACGAATTCTAACCTCGACTCTAACCCTAAATGGGCTCGATTCTAACCCTAACACTAACTCGACAATTTCCACACTAACCCTAAGCCTAAATGCACTCCATTGTGACCTAAACTGGAATCCTGACCCTAAGCCTAACCCTAAACCGCAATTCTACTAACACAAACCCTAATCCTAAGCCTAACCCTAACAAACTCTAACCGCAACTCCAACCCTAAATGTGCTCGATTCTAACCCTAACACTAACTCGTCAATTTCAACACTAACCCTCAGCCTAAATCCACTTCTTTCTGACCCAAAATGCAATCCTGACCCTAAGCTTAACTCTAAACCACGATTCTGGGAACACTAACCCTAACTCTAAGTGTAACGAATTCTAACGATAACTCTAACCCTAAATGTGTTCGATTCTAACCCTAACACTTACTGGTCAATTTCAACACTAACCCCAAGCCTAAATGCACTCCGTTGTGACCTAAAATGGAATCCTGATCCTAAGCCTAACCCTAAACCTCGATTCTACGAACACAAACCCTAATCCTAAAAAGAACCCTAACAAATTCTAACCGTAACTCCAACCCTAAATGTGCCCGATTCTAACGCTAACACTAACTCGTCAATTTCAACACTAACCCTGAGCCTAAATCCACTTTTTTCTGACCCAAAATGCAATCCTGACCCTAAGCTTAACTCTAAACCACGATTCTAGGAACACTAACCCTAACTCTAAGCGTAACGAATTCTAACCATAACTCTAACACTAAATGTGCTCGATTCTAACCCTAACACTAACTCGTCAATTTCAACACTAACCCTAGGTCTAAATGCACTGGATTCTGACCGAAAATGCAATCCTGACCCTAAACCTACCTCTAAACCTCGATTTTAAAAACACAAACCTTTACTCTAACCACAGCGAATTCTAACCCTAACTGAAACCCTAAATGTGATCGATTCTAACCCTAACACTAATTCGTCAATTTGAACAATAATCCTAAGCCTAAATGCACTTCTTTCTGACCCAAAATGCAATCCTGACCCTAAGCCCAACTCAAAACCACTATTCTACGAACACTAACCCTAACTCTAGCCCTAACGAATTCTAACCATAACTCTAAACCTAAATGTGCTTGATTCTAACCCTAACACTAATTCTTCAGTATCTACACTAATCCTAAGCCTAAATGCACTCAATTCTGACCGAAAATGCAATCCTGGCACTAAGTCTGCCCTTAAACCTCCATTTTATGAACACAAAACTTAAGTCTAACCACTGCGAATTCTAACCATAACTCTAACCCTAAATGTGCTCGATTCCAACCCTAACACTAAGTCCTCAATTTCAACACTAACCCTAAGCCTAAATGCACTTGATTCTGACCCAAAATGCAATCCTGACCCTAAGCCTAACTCGAAACCACGATTCTATGAACATTAACCCTAACTCTAACGCTAACGAATTCTAACCATAACTCTAACCCTATTTGTGCTCGATTCTAACCATAACTCTAATTCGTCAATATCAACACTAATCCTAAGCCTAAATGCACTCAATTCTGACCGAAAATGCAATCCTGGCATTAATCCTGCCCCTAAACCTCGATTTTACGAACACAAAGCTTAACTCTAACCACAGCGAATTCTAACCATAACTGAAACCCTAAATGTGATCCATTCTAACCCTAAGACTAACTCGTCAATTTCAACACTAAACCTCAGCCTAAATGCACTTCATTCTCACCCAAAATGCAATTCGGACCCTAAGCCTAACCATAAACCTCGATTCTGCGAACACAAACCCTAATCCTAACCCTAACCCTAACGAATTAAAACCATAACTCTAACCCTAAATGTGCTCGATTCTAACCCTAACACTAATTCGTCAATTTCAACACTAATCCTAAGACTAAATGCACTCCGTTGTGACCTAAAATAGAATCCTGACCCTAAGCCTAACTCTAGACCTCGTTTTGAGGAACACAAACCTTAACTCTAACCACAGCGAATTCTAACCATAACTGAAAACCTAAATGTGATCGATTATAACCGTAACACTAACTCGTCAATTTCAACACTAACCCTAAGCCTAAATGCACTCCATTCTGACCTAAAATGGAATCCTGACCCTAAGCCTAACCCTAAACCACGATTCTACGAGCACAAACCCTAATCCTAACCCTAACCCTAAGGAATTAAAACCATAACTCTAACCCTAAATGTGCTCGATTCTAACCCTAACACTAACTCGTGAATTTCAACACTACCCCTAAGACTAAATGCACTTCTTTCTGACTCAAAATGCAATCCTGACCCTAAGCTTAACTCTAAACCACGATTCTAGGAACACTAACCCTAACTCTAAGCGTAACGAATTCTAACCATAACTCTAACACTAAATGTGCTCGATTCTAACCCTAACACTAACTCGTCAATTTCAACACTAACCCTAAGCCTAAATGCACTCCGTTGTGACCTAAAATGGAATCCTCACCCTAAGCCTAACTCTAAACCTCGATTCCACGAACACTAAACATAACTCTAACCCTAACGAATTCTAACCATAACTCTAACCCTAAATGTTCTCGATTCTAAATTTAACACTAAGTCGTCAATATCAACACTAACCCTAAGCCTAAATGCACTCCATTGTGACCTAAACTGGAATCCTGACCCTAAGCCTGACCCTAAACCGTGATTCTACTAACACAAACCCTAATCCTAAGCCTAACCCTAACAAACTCTAACCGCAACTCCAACCCTAAATGTGCTCGATTCTAACCCTAACACTAACTCATCAATTTCAACACTAACCCTCAGCCTAAATCCACTTCTTTCTGACCCAAAATGCAATCCTGACCCTAAGCTTAACTCTAAACCACGATTCTGGGAACACTAACCCTAACTCTAAGTGTAACGAATTCTAACGATAAATCTAACCCTAAATGTGTTCAATTCTAACCCTAACACTTACTGGTCAATTTCAACACTAACCCCAAGCCTAAATGCACTCCGTTGTGACCTAAAATGGAATCCTGATCCTAAGCCTAACCCTAAACCTCGATTCTACGAACACAAACCCTAATCCTAAAAATAACCCTAACAAATTCTAACCGTAACTCCAACCCTAAATGTGCTCGATTCTAACGCTAACACTAACTCGTCAATTTCAACACTAACCCTGAGCCTAAATCCACTTCTTTCTGACCCAAAATGCAATCCTGACCCTAAGCTTAACTATAAACCACGATTCTAGGAACACTAACCCTAACTCTAAGCGTAACGAATTCTAACCATAACTCTAACACTAAATGTGCTCGATTCTAACCCTAACACTAACTCGTCAATTTCAACACTAACCCTAGGCCTAAATGCACTGGATTCTGACCGAAAATGCAATCCTGACCCTAAACCTAACTCTAAACCTCGATTTTACGAACACAAACCTTTACTCTAACCAGAGCGAATTCTAACCCTAACTGAAACCCTAAATGTGATCGATTCTAACCCTAACACTAATTCGTCAATTTGAACAATAATCCTAAGCCTAAATGCACTTCTTTCTGACCCAAAATGCAATCCTGACCCTAAGCCCAACTCAAAACCACTATTCTACGAACACTAACCCTAACTCTAGCCCTAACGAATTCTAACCATAACTCTAAACCTAAATGTGCTTGATTCTAACCCTAACACTAATTCTTCAGTATCTACACTAATCCTAAGCCTAAATGCACTCAATTCTGACCGAAAATGCAATCCTGGCACTAAGTCTGCCCTTAAACCTCCATTTTATGAACACAAAACTTAAGTCTAACCACTGCGAATTCTAACCATAACTCTAACCCTAAATGTGCTCGATTCCAACCCTAACACTAAGTCCTCAATTTCAACACTAACCCTAAGCCTAAATGCACTTGATTCTGACCCAAAATGCAATCCTGACCCTAAGCCTAACTCGAAACCACGATTCTATGAACATTAACCCTAACTCTAACGCTAACGAATTCTAACCATAACTCTAACCCTATTTGTGCTCGATTCTAACCATAACTCTAATTCGTCAATATCAACACTAATCCTAAGCCTAAATGCACTCAATTCTGACCGAAAATGCAATCCTGGCATTAATCCTGCCCCTAAACCTCGATTTTACGAACACAAAGCTTAACTCTAACCACAGCGAATTCTAACCATAACTGAAACCCTAAATGTGATCCATTCTAACCCTAAGACTAACTCGTCAATTTCAACACTAAACCTCAGCCTAAATGCACTTCATTCTCACCCAAAATGCAATTCGGACCCTAAGCCTAACCATAAACCTCGATTCTGCGAACACAAACCCTAATCCTAACCCTAACCCTAACGAATTAAAACCATAACTCTAACCCTAAATGTGCTCGATTCTAACCCTAACACTAATTCGTCAATTTCAACACTAATCCTAAGACTAAATGCACTCCGTTGTGACCTAAAATAGAATCCTGACCCTAAGCCTAACTCTAGACCTCGTTTTGAGGAACACAAACCTTAACTCTAACCACAGCGAATTCTAACCATAACTGAAAACCTAAATGTGATCGATTATAACCGTAACACTAACTCGTCAATTTCAACACTAACCCTAAGCCTAAATGCACTCCATTCTGACCTAAAATGGAATCCTGACCCTAAGCCTAACCCTAAACCACGATTCTACGAGCACAAACCCTAATCCTAACCCTAACCCTAAGGAATTAAAACCATAACTCTAACCCTAAATGTGCTCGATTCTAACCCTAACACTAACTCGTGAATTTCAACACTACCCCTAAGACTAAATGCACTTCTTTCTGACTCAAAATGCAATCCTGACCCTAAGCTTAACTCTAAACCACGATTCTAGGAACACTAACCCTAACTCTAAGCGTAACGAATTCTAACCATAACTCTAACACTAAATGTGCTCGATTCTAACCCTAACACTAACTCGTCAATTTCAACACTAACCCTAAGCCTAAATGCACTCCGTTGTGACCTAAAATGGAATCCTCACCCTAAGCCTAACTCTAAACCTCGATTCCACGAACACTAAACATAACTCTAACCCTAACGAATTCTAACCATAACTCTAACCCTAAATGTTCTCGATTCTAAATTTAACACTAAGTCGTCAATATCAACACTAACCCTAAGCCTAAATGCACTCCATTGTGACCTAAACTGGAATCCTGACCCTAAGCCTGACCCTAAACCGTGATTCTACTAACACAAACCCTAATCCTAAGCCTAACCCTAACAAACTCTAACCGCAACTCCAACCCTAAATGTGCTCGATTCTAACCCTAACACTAACTCATCAATTTCAACACTAACCCTCAGCCTAAATCCACTTCTTTCTGACCCAAAATGCAATCCTGACCCTAAGCTTAACTCTAAACCACGATTCTGGGAACACTAACCCTAACTCTAAGTGTAACGAATTCTAACGATAAATCTAACCCTAAATGTGTTCAATTCTAACCCTAACACTTACTGGTCAATTTCAACACTAACCCCAAGCCTAAATGCACTCCGTTGTGACCTAAAATGGAATCCTGATCCTAAGCCTAACCCTAAACCTCGATTCTACGAACACAAACCCTAATCCTAAAAATAACCCTAACAAATTCTAACCGTAACTCCAACCCTAAATGTGCTCGATTCTAACGCTAACACTAACTCGTCAATTTCAACACTAACCCTGAGCCTAAATCCACTTCTTTCTGACCCAAAATGCAATCCTGACCCTAAGCTTAACTATAAACCACGATTCTAGGAACACTAACCCTAACTCTAAGCGTAACGAATTCTAACCATAACTCTAACACTAAATGTGCTCGATTCTAACCCTAACACTAACTCGTCAATTTCAACACTAACCCTAGGCCTAAATGCACTGGATTCTGACCGAAAATGCAATCCTGACCCTAAACCTAACTCTAAACCTCGATTTTACGAACACAAACCTTTACTCTAACCAGAGCGAATTCTAACCCTAACTGAAACCCTAAATGTGATCGATTCTAACCCTAACACTAATTCGTCAATTTGAACAATAATCCTAAGCCTAAATGCACTTCTTTCTGACCCAAAATGCAATCCTGACCCTAAGCCCAACTCAAAACCACTATTCTACGAACACTAACCCTAACTCTAGCCCTAACGAATTCTAACCATAACTCTAAACCTAAATGTGCTTGATTCTAACCCTAACACTAATTCTTCAGTATCTACACTAATCCTAAGCCTAAATGCACTCAATTCTGACCGAAAATGCAATCCTGGCACTAAGTCTGCCCTTAAACCTCCATTTTATGAACACAAAACTTAAGTCTAACCACTGCGAATTCTAACCATAACTCTAACCCTAAATGTGCTCGATTCCAACCCTAACACTAAGTCCTCAATTTCAACACTAACCCTAAGCCTAAATGCACTTGATTCTGACCCAAAATGCAATCCTGACCCTAAGCCTAACTCGAAACCACGATTCTATGAACATTAACCCTAACTCTAACGCTAACGAATTCTAACCATAACTCTAACCCTATTTGTGCTCGATTCTAACCATAACTCTAATTCGTCAATATCAACACTAATCCTAAGCCTAAATGCACTCAATTCTGACCGAAAATGCAATCCTGGCATTAATCCTGCCCCTAAACCTCGATTTTACGAACACAAAGCTTAACTCTAACCACAGCGAATTCTAACCATAACTGAAACCCTAAATGTGATCCATTCTAACCCTAAGACTAACTCGTCAATTTCAACACTAAACCTCAGCCTAAATGCACTTCATTCTCACCCAAAATGCAATTCGGACCCTAAGCCTAACCATAAACCTCGATTCTGCGAACACAAACCCTAATCCTAACCCTAACCCTAACGAATTAAAACCATAACTCTAACCCTAAATGTGCTCGATTCTAACCCTAACACTAATTCGTCAATTTCAACACTAATCCTAAGACTAAATGCACTCCGTTGTGACCTAAAATAGAATCCTGACCCTAAGCCTAACTCTAGACCTCGTTTTGAGGAACACAAACCTTAACTCTAACCACAGCGAATTCTAACCATAACTGAAAACCTAAATGTGATCGATTATAACCGTAACACTAACTCGTCAATTTCAACACTAACCCTAAGCCTAAATGCACTCCATTCTGACCTAAAATGGAATCCTGACCCTAAGCCTAACCCTAAACCACGATTCTACGAGCACAAACCCTAATCCTAACCCTAACCCTAAGGAATTAAAACCATAACTCTAACCCTAAATGTGCTCGATTCTAACCCTAACACTAACTCGTGAATTTCAACACTACCCCTAAGACTAAATGCACTTCTTTCTGACTCAAAATGCAATCCTGACCCTAAGCTTAACTCTAAACCACGATTCTAGGAACACTAACCCTAACTCTAAGCGTAACGAATTCTAACCATAACTCTAACACTAAATGTGCTCGATTCTAACCCTAACACTAACTCGTCAATTTCAACACTAACCCTAAGCCTAAATGCACTCCGTTGTGACCTAAAATGGAATCCTCACCCTAAGCCTAACTCTAAACCTCGATTCCACGAACACTAAACATAACTCTAACCCTAACGAATTCTAACCATAACTCTAACCCTAAATGTTCTCGATTCTAAATTTAACACTAAGTCGTCAATATCAACACTAACCCT
The DNA here is from genome assembly GCF_028372415.1 of Notamacropus eugenii. Classification (NCBI taxonomy): domain Eukaryota; kingdom Metazoa; phylum Chordata; class Mammalia; order Diprotodontia; family Macropodidae; genus Notamacropus; species Notamacropus eugenii. The sequence goes on along the minus strand of NC_092877.1, from coordinate 167,921,944 downwards.
AAGCCTAAATGCACTCCATTGTGACCTAAACTGGAATCCTGACCCTAAGCCTGACCCTAAACCGTGATTCTACTAACACAAACCCTAATCCTAAGCCTAACCCTAACAAACTCTAACCGCAACTCCAACCCTAAATGTGCTCGATTCTAACCCTAACACTAACTCATCAATTTCAACACTAACCCTCAGCCTAAATCCACTTCTTTCTGACCCAAAATGCAATCCTGACCCTAAGCTTAACTCTAAACCACGATTCTGGGAACACTAACCCTAACTCTAAGTGTAACGAATTCTAACGATAAATCTAACCCTAAATGTGTTCAATTCTAACCCTAACACTTACTGGTCAATTTCAACACTAACCCCAAGCCTAAATGCACTCCGTTGTGACCTAAAATGGAATCCTGATCCTAAGCCTAACCCTAAACCTCGATTCTACGAACACAAACCCTAATCCTAAAAATAACCCTAACAAATTCTAACCGTAACTCCAACCCTAAATGTGCTCGATTCTAACGCTAACACTAACTCGTCAATTTCAACACTAACCCTGAGCCTAAATCCACTTCTTTCTGACCCAAAATGCAATCCTGACCCTAAGCTTAACTATAAACCACGATTCTAGGAACACTAACCCTAACTCTAAGCGTAACGAATTCTAACCATAACTCTAACACTAAATGTGCTCGATTCTAACCCTAACACTAACTCGTCAATTTCAACACTAACCCTAGGCCTAAATGCACTGGATTCTGACCGAAAATGCAATCCTGACCCTAAACCTAACTCTAAACCTCGATTTTACGAACACAAACCTTTACTCTAACCAGAGCGAATTCTAACCCTAACTGAAACCCTAAATGTGATCGATTCTAACCCTAACACTAATTCGTCAATTTGAACAATAATCCTAAGCCTAAATGCACTTCTTTCTGACCCAAAATGCAATCCTGACCCTAAGCCCAACTCAAAACCACTATTCTACGAACACTAACCCTAACTCTAGCCCTAACGAATTCTAACCATAACTCTAACCCTAAATGGGCTCGATTCTAACCCTAACTCTAATTCGTCAATATCAACACTAATCATAAGCCTAAATGCACTCAATTCTGACCGAAAATGCAATCCAGGCACTAAGCCTGCCCCTAAACCTCGATTTTACGAACACAAACCTTAACTCTAACCACACCGAATTCTTAGCATAACTGAAACCCTAAATGTGATCCATTGTAACCCTAAGACTAACTCGTCAATTTCAACACTAAACCTCAGCCTAAATGCACTTCATTCTGACCCAAAATGCAATACTGACCCTAAGTCTAACCATAAACCTCGATTCTACGAACACAAACCCTAATCCTAACCCTAACCCTAACGAATTCTAACCATAACTCTAACCTTAAATGTGCTCGATTCTAACCCTACCACTAACTTGACAATTTCAACACTACCTCTAAGCCTAAATGCACTTCTTTTTGACCCAAAATGCAATACTGACCCTAAGATTAACTCTAAACCACGATTCTACGAACACTAACCCTAATTCTAAGCGTAATGAATTCTAACCATAACTCTACCCGTAAATGTGCTCGATTCTAACCCTAACACTAACTCGTCAATTTCAACACTAACCCTAAGCCTAAATGCACTCCGTTGTGACCTAAAATGAAATCCTGACCCTAAGCCTAACTCTAAACCTCGCTTCTACGAACACTAACTTTGACTCTAACCCTAACGAATTCTAACCATAACTCTAACCCTAAATGTTCTCGATTCTAAACTAAACACTAAGTCGTCAATATCAACACTAATCCTAAGCCTAAATGCACTCGATGCTGACCCAAAATGCAATCCTTACCCTAAGCCTAACCCCAAACCTAGATTCTACGAACACAAACCCTAATCCTAACCCTAACCCTGACGAATTCTAACGATAACTCTAACGCTAAATGTGCTCGATTCTAACCCTAACACTAACTCCTCAATTTCCACACTAACCCTAAGCAAAAATGCACTCGATTTTGAGCCAAAATTTAATCCTGGCACTAAGCCTGCTCTTAAACCTCGAATTTACGAAAAGAAACCTTAACTCTAACCACAGCGAATTCTAACCATAACTGAAACCCTAAATGTGATCGATTTTAACGCTAACACTAACTCGTCAATTTCAACACTAACCCTAAGCCTAAATGCAATCCATTGTGACCTAAAATGGAATCCTGACCCTAAGCCTAACCCTAAACCTCGATTCTATTAACACAAACCCTAATCCTAAGCCTAACCCTAATAAATTCTAACCGGAACTCCAACCCTAAATGTGCTCGATTCTAACCCTAACACTAACTCGTCAATTTCAACACTAACCCTAAGCCTAAATGCACTTGATTCTGACCCAAAATGCAATCCTGACCCTAAGCCTAACTCTAAACCACGATTCTACGAACACTAACCCTAACTGTAACCCTAACGAAGTCTAACCATAACTCTAACCCTATTTGTGCTCGATTCTAAACCTAACACTAATTCGTGAATATCAACACTAATTCTGAGCCTAAAGGCACTCAATTCTGAACGAAAATACAAACGTGGCACTAAGCCTGCTCCTAATCCTGGATTTTACGAAAGCAAACCTTAACTCTAACCACAGCGAATTCCAACCATAAATGAAACCCTAAATGTGATCCATTCTAACCCTAACACTAACTCGTCAATTTCAACACTATCCCTTAGCCTAAATGGACACCATTGTGACCCAAAATGCAATCCTGACCCTAAGCCTAACTCTAAACCTCGATTCTATGAACACTAACCCTAACTCTAACCCTAACGAATTCTAACCATAACTCTAACCCTAAATGTGCTCGATTCTAACCCTAACACTAACTCCTCAATTTCAACACTAACCCCAAGCCTAAATTCACTCCGTTGTGACCTAAAATGGAATACTGACCCTAAGCCTAACTCTAAACCTCGATTCTACGAACACTAACCCTAACTCTTACCCTAACGAATTCTAACCATAACTCTAACCCTAAATGTGCTCGATTCTAAACTTAACACTGAGTCGTCAATATCAACACTAATCCTAAGCCTAAATGCACTCGATGCTGACCCAAAATGCAATCCTGGCACTCAGCCAAACACTAAACCTCGATTTTCTGAACACAAACGTTAAATCCTACCATAACGATTTCTAACCATAACTCAAACCCTAAATGTGCCCGATTCTAACCCTAACACTAAGTCGTCAATATCAACACGAATCCTAAGCCTAAATGCACTCGATTCTGACCCAAAATGTAATCCTGGCACTAAGCCTGCCCCTACACCTCGATTTTATGAAAACAAACCTTAACTCTAACCACAGCGAATTCTAACCATAACTGAAACCCTAAATGTGATCCATTCTAACCCTAACACTAACTCGTCAATTTCAACACTGAACCTCAGCCTAAATGCAATTCATTCTGACGCAAAATGCAATCCTGACCCTAAGCCAAACCCTAAACCTCGATTCTATGAACATAAACCCTAATCCTAACCCTAACCCTAACGAATTGTAACCATAACTCTAACCCTAAATGTGCTCGATTCTAACCCTCACACTAATTCGTCAATTTCAACACTAACCCTAAGCCTAAATGTACTTGATTCTGACCCAAAATGCAATCCTGATCCTAAGCCTAACCCTAAATCTCGATTCTACGAACACAAACCCTAATCGTAACCCTAACCCTAACGAATTATAACCATAAATCTAACAACAAATGTGCTCGATTCTAACCCTAACACTAACTCGTCAATTTCAACACTAACCCTGAGCCTAAATCCACTTCTTTCTGACCCAAAATGCAATCCTGACCCTAAGCTTAACTCTAAACCACGATTCTAGGAACACTAACCCTAACTCTAAGCGTAACGAATTCTAACCATAACTCTAACACTAAATGTGCTCGATTCTAACCCTAACACTAACTCGTCAATTTCAACACTAACCCTAAGCCTAAATGCACTCCGTTGTGACCTAAAATGGAATCCTGACCCTAAGCCTAACTCTAAACCTCGATTCCACGAACACTAACCATAACTCTAACCCTAACGAATTCTAACCATAACTCTAACCCTAAATGTTCTCGATTCTAAATTTAACACTAAGTCGTCAATATCAACACTAACCCTAAGCCTAAATGCACTCCATTGTGACCTAAACTGGAATCCTGACCCTAAGCCTAACCCTAAACCGTGATTCTACTAACACAAACCCTAATCCTAAGCCTAACCCTAACAAACTCTAACCGCAAATCCAACCCTAAATGTGCTCGATTCTAACCCTAACACTAACTCGTCAATTTCAACACTAACCCTCAGCCTAAATCCACTTCTTTCTGACCCAAAATGCAATCCTGACCCTAAACTTAACTCTAAACCACGATCCTAGAAACACTAACCCTAACTCTAAGTGTAACGAATTCTAACCATAACTCTAACCCTAAATGTTCTCGATTCTAAACTTAACACTCATTCGTCAATTTCAACACTAACTTTAAGTCTAAATGCACTCGATGCTGACCCAAAATGCAATCCTGACACTAAGCCTAACACTAAACCTCGATTTTCTGAACACAAACCTTAACTCTAACCATAACGAATTCTAACCATAACTCTAAACCTAAATGTGCTCGATTCTAACCCTAACACTAACTCGTCAATTTCAACACTAACCCTAAGCCTAAATGCACTTGATTCTGACCCAAAATGCAATCCTGACCCTAAGGGTAACCCTAAACCTCGATACTACGAACACAAACCCTAATCCTAACCCTAACCCTAACGAATTCTCACCGTAACTCTAACCCTAAATGTGCTCGATTCTAACCCTAACACTAACTCGTCAATTTCAACACTGCCCCTAAGTCTAAATGCACTTCTTTCTGACCCTAAATGCAATCCTGACCCTAAGCCCAACTCAAAACCACTATTCTACGAACACTAACCCTAACTCTAGCCCTAACGAATTCTAACGATAACTCTAACACTATTTGTGCTCGATTCTAACCATAACACTAATTCTTCAATATCAACACTAATCCTAAGGCTAAATGCCCTCAATTCTGACCCAAAATGCAATCCTGGCACTAAGCCTAACCCTAAACCTCGATTCTGAGAACACAAACCCTAATCATAACCCTAACCCTAACGAATTCTAACCGTACCTCTAACCCTAAATGTGCTCGATTCTAACCCTAACACTAACTCGTCAATTTCAACACTAACCCTAAGCCTAAATTCACACCATTGTGACCCAAAATGCAATCCTGACCCTAAGCCTAACTCTAAACCTCGATTCTAGGAACACTAAACCTAACTCTAACCCTAACGAATTCTAACCATAACTCTAACCCTAAATGTTCTCAATTCTAAACTTAACACTAAGTCGTCAATTTCAACACTAATCCTAAGCCTAAATGCACGCGATGCTGACCCAAAATGCAATCCTGGCACTCAGCCAAACACTAAACCTCGATTTTCTGAACACAAACGTTAAATCCTACCATAACGATTTCTAACCATAACTCAAACCCTAAATGTGCCCGATTCTAACCCTAACACTAAGTCGTCAATATCAACACGAATCCTAAGCCTAAATGCACTCGATTCTGACCCAAAATGTAATCCTGGCACTAAGCCTGCCCCTAAACCTCGATTTTATGAAAACAAACCTTAACTCTAACCACAGCGAATTCTAACCATAACTGAAACCCTAAATGTGATCCATTCTAACCCTAACACTAACTCGTCAATTTCAACACTGAACCTCAGCCTAAATGCAATTCATTCTGACGCAAAATGCAATCCTGACCCTAAGCCAAACCCTAAACCTCGATTCTATGAACATAAACCCTAATCCTAACCCTAACCCTAACGAATTGTAACCATAACTCTAAGCCTAAATGTGCTCGATTCTAACCCTCACACTAATTCGTCAATTTCAACACTAACCCTAAGCCTAAATGTACTTGATTCTGACCCAAAATGCAATCCTGATCCTAAGCCTAACCCTAAATCTCGATTCTACGAACACAAACCCTAATCGTAACCCTAACCCTAACGAATTATAACCATAAATCTAACAACAAATGTGCTCGATTCTAACCCTAACACTAACTCGTCAATTTCAACACTAACCCTGAGCCTAAATCCACTTCTTTCTGACCCAAAATGCAATCCTGACCCTAAGCTTAACTCTAAACCACGATTCTAGGAACACTAACCCTAACTCTAAGCGTAACGAATTCTAACCATAACTCTAACACTAAATGTGCTCGATTCTAACCCTAACACTAACTCGTCAATTTCAACACTAACCCTAAGCCTAAATGCACTCCGTTGTGACCTAAAATGGAATCCTCACCCTAAGCCTAACTCTAAACCTCGATTCCACGAACACTAACCATAACTCTAACCCTAACGAATTCTAACCATAACTCTAACCCTAAATGTTCTCGATTCTAAATTTAACACTAAGTCGTCAATATCAACACTAATCCTAAGCCTAAATGGACTCAATTCTGACCGAAAATGCAATCCTGGCACTAAGCCTGCCCCTAAACCTCGATTTTACGAACACAAAGCTTAACTCTAACCACAGCGAATTCTAACCATAACTGAAACCCTAAATGTGATCCATTCTAACCCTAAGACTAACTCGTCAATTTCTACACTAAACCTCAGCCTAAATGCACTTCATTCTGACCCAAAATGCAATTCGGACCCTAAGCCTAACCATAAACCTCGATTCTACGAACACAAACCCTAATCCTAACCCTAACCCTAACGAATTAAAACCATAACTCTAACCCTAAATGTGCTCGATTCTAACCCTAACACTAATTCGTCGATTTCAACACTAATCCTAAGACTAAATGCACTCCGTTGTGACCTAAAATGGAATCCTGACCCTAAGCCTAACTCTAGACCTCGTTTTTAGGAACACAAACCTTAACTCTAACCACAGCGAATTCTAACCATAACTGAAAACCTAAATGTGATCGATTATAACCGTAACACTAACTCGTCAATTTCAACACTAACCCTAAGCCTAAATGCACTCCATTCTGACCTAAAATGGAATCCTGACCCTAAGCCTAACCCTAAACCACGATTCTACGAGCACAAACCTTAATCCTAACCCTAACCCTAAGGAATTAAAACCATAACTCTAACCCTAAATGTGCTCGATTCTAACCCTAACACTAACTCGTGAATTTCAACACTACCCCTAAGACTAAATGCACTTCTTTCTGACCCAAAATGCAATCCTGACCCTAAGCCCAACTCAAAACCACGTTTCTACGAACACTAACCCTAACTCTAACCTTCACGAATTCTAACCTCGACTCTAACCCTAAATGGGCTCGATTCTAACCCTAACACTAACTCGACAATTTCCACACTAACCCTAAGCCTAAATGCACTCCATTGTGACCTAAACTGGAATCCTGACCCTAAGCCTAACCCTAAACCGCGATTCTACTAACACAAACCCTAATCCTAAGCCTAACCCTAACAAACTCTAACCGCAACTCCAACCCTAAATGTGCTCGATTCTAACCCTAACACTAACTCGTCAATTTCAACACTAACCCTCAGCCTAAATCCACTTCTTTCTGACCCAAAATGCAATCCTGACCCTAAGCTTAACTCTAAAACACGATTCTGGGAACACTAACCCTAACTCTAAGTGTAACGAATTCTAACGATAACTCTAACCCTAAATGTGTTCGATTCTAACCCTAACACTTACTGGTCAATTTCAACACTAACCCCAAGCCTAAATGCACTCCGTTGTGACCTAAAATGGAATCCTGACCCTAAGCCTAACCCTAAACCTCGATTCTACGAACAGAAACCCTAATCCTAAAAATAACCCTAACAAATTCTAACCGTAACTCCAACCCTAAATGTGCTCGATTCTAACGCTAACACTAACTCGTCAATTTCAACACTAACCCTGAGCCTAAATCCACTTCTTTCTGACCCAAAATGCAATCCTGACCCTAAGCTTAACTCTAAACCACGATTCTAGGAACACTAACCCTAACTCTAAGCGTAACGAATTCTAACCATAACTCTAACACTAAATGTGCTCGATTCTAACCCCAACACTAACTCGTCAATTTCAACACTAACCCTAGGCCTAAATGCACTCCGTTGTGACCTAAAATGGAATCCTGACCCTAAGCCTAACTCTAAACCTCGATTCCACGAACACTAACCATAACTCTAACCCTAACGAATTCTAACCATAACTCTAACCCTAAATGTTCTCGATTCTAAATTTAACACTAAGTCGTCAATATCAACACTAACCCTAAGCCTAAATGCACTCCATTGTGACCTAAACTGGAATCCTGACCCTAAGCCTAACCCTAAACCGTGATTCTACTAACACGAACCCTAATCCTAAGCCTAACCCTAACAAACTCTAACCGCAAATCCAACCCTAAATGTGCTCGATTCTAACCCTAACACTAACTCGTCAATTTCAACACTAACCCTCAGCCTAAATCCACTTCTTTCTGAACCAAAATGCAATCCTGACCCTAAACTTAACTCTAAACCACGATCCTAGAAACACTAACCCTAACTCTAAGTGTAACGAATTCTAACCATAACTCTAACCCTAAATGTTCTCGATTCTAAACTTAACACTCATTCGTCAATTTCAACACTAACTTTAAGTCTAAATGCACTCGATGCTGACCCAAAATGCAATCCTGACACTAAGCCTAACACTAAACCTCGATTTTCTGAACACAAACCTTAACTCTAACCATAACGAATTCTAACCATAACTCTAAACCTAAATGTGCTCGATTCTAACCCTAACACTAACTCGTCAATTTCAACACTAACCCTAAGCCTAAATGCACTTGATTCTGACCCAAAATGCAATCCTGACCCTAAGGGTAACGCTAAACCTCGATACTACGAACACAAACCCTAATCCTAACCCTAACCCTAACGAATTCTAACCGTACCTCTAACCCTAAATGTGCTCGATTCTAACCCTAACACTAACTCGTCAATTTCAACACTAACCCTAAGCCTAAATTCACACCATTGTGACCCAAAATGCAATCCTGACCCTAAGCCTAACTCTAAACCTCGATTCTAGGAACACTAAACCTAACTCTAACCCTAACGAATTCTAACCATAACTCTAACCCTAAATGTTCTCAATTCTAAACTTAACACTAAGTCGTCAATTTCAACACTAATCCTAAGCCTAAATGCACTCGATGCTGACCCAAAATGCAATCCTGGCACTCAGCCAAACACTAAACCTCGATTTTCTGAACACAAACGTTAAATCCTACCATAACGATTTCTAACCATAACTCAAACCCTAAATGTGCCCGATTCTAACCCTAACACTAAGTCGTCAATATCAACACGAATCCTAAGCCTAAATGCACTCGATTCTGACCCAAAATGTAATCCTGGCACTAAGCCTGCCCCTAAACCTCGATTTTATGAAAACAAACCTTAACTCTAACCACAGCGAATTCTAACCATAACTGAAACCCTAAATGTGATCCATTCTAACCCTAACACTAACTCGTCAATTTCAACACTGAACCTCAGCCTAAATGCAATTCATTCTGACGCAAAATGCAATCCTGACCCTAAGCCAAACCCTAAACCTCGATTCTATGAACATAAACCCTAATCCTAACCCTAACCCTAACGAATTGTAACCATAACTCTAAGCCTAAATGTGCTCGATTCTAACCCTCACACTAATTCGTCAATTTCAACACTAACCCTGAGCCTAAATGTACTTGATTCTGACCCAAAATGCAATCCTGATCCTAAGCCTAACCCTAAATCTCGATTCTACGAACACAAACCCTAATCGTAACCCTAACCCTAACGAATTATAACCATAAATCTAACAACAAATGTGCTCGATTCTAACCCTAACACTAACTCGTCAATTTCAACACTAACCCTGAGCCTAAATCCACTTCTTTCTGACCCAAAATGCAATCCTGACCCTAAGCTTAACTCTAAACCACGATTCTAGGAACACTAACCCTAAATCTAAGCGTAACGAATTCTAACCATAACTCTAACACTAAATGTGCTCGATTCTAACCCTAACACTAACTCGTCAATTTCAACACTAACCCTAAGCCTAAATGCACTCCGTTGTGACCTAAAATGGAATCCTCACCCTAAGCCTAACTCTAAACCTCGATTCCACGAACACTAACCATAACTCTAACCCTAACGAATTCTAACCATAACTCTAACCCTAAATGTTCTCGATTCTAAATTTAACACTAAGTCGTCAATATCAACACTAATCCTAAGCCTAAATGCACTCAATTCTGACCGAAAATGCAATCCTGGCACTAAGCCTGCCCCTAAACCTCGATTTTACGAACACAAAGCTTAACTCTAACCACAGCGAATTCTAACCATAACTGAAACCCTAAATGTGATCCATTCTAACCCTAAGACTAACTCGTCAATTTCAACACTAAACCTCAGCCTAAATGCACTTCATTCTGACCCAAAATGCAATTCGGACCCTAAGCCTAACCATAAACCTCGATTCTACGAACACAAACCCTAATCCTAACCCTAACCCTAACGAATTAAAACCATAACTCTAACCCTAAATGTGCTCGATTCTAACCCTAACACTAATTCGTCAATTTCAACACTAATCCTAAGACTAAATGCACTCCGTTGTGACCTAAAATGGAATCCTGACCCTAAGCCTAACTCTAGACCTCGTTTTTAGGAACACAAACCTTAACTCTAACCACAGCTAATTCTAACCATAACTGAAAACCTAAATGTGATCGATTATAACCGTAACACTAACTCGTCAATTTCAACACTAACCCTAAGCCTAAATGCACTCCATTCTGACCTAAAATGGAATCCTGACCCTAAGCCTAACCCTAAACCACGATTCTACGAGCACAAACCTTAATCCTAACCCTAACCCTAAGGAATTAAAACCATAACTCTAACCCTAAATGTGCTCGATTCTAACCCTAACACTAACTCGTGAATTTCAACACTACCCCTAAGACTAAATGCACTTCTTTCTGACCCAAAATGCAATCCTGACCCTAAGCCCAACTCAAAACCACGTTTCTACGAACACTAACCCTAACTCTAACCTTCACGAATTCTAACCTCGACTCTAACCCTAAATGGGCTCGATTCTAACCCTAACACTAACTCGACAATTTCCACACTAACCCTAAGCCTAAATGCACTCCATTGTGACCTAAACTGGAATCCTGACCCTAAGCCTAACCCTAAACCGCGATTCTACTAACACAAACCCTAATCCTAAGCCTAACCCTAACAAACTCTAACCGCAACTCCAACCCTAAATGTGCTCGATTCTAACCCTAACACTAACTCGTCAATTTCAACACTAACCCTCAGCCTAAATCCACTTCTTTCTGACCCAAAATGCAATCCTGACCCTAAGCTTAACTCTAAAACACGATTCTGGGAACACTAACCCTAACTCTAAGTGTAACGAATTCTAACGATAACTCTAACCCTAAATGTGTTCGATTCTAACCCTAACACTTACTGGTCAATTTCAACACTAACCCCAAGCCTAAATGCACTCCGTTGTGACCTAAAATGGAATCCTGACCCTAAGCCTAACCCTAAACCTCGATTCTACGAACAGAAACCCTAATCCTAAAAATAACCCTAACAAATTCTAACCGTAACTCCAACCCTAAATGTGCTCGATTCTAACGCTAACACTAACTCGTCAATTTCAACACTAACCCTGAGCCTAAATCCACTTCTTTCTGACCCAAAATGCAATCCTGACCCTAAGCTTAACTCTAAACCACGATTCTAGGAACACTAACCCTAACTCTAAGCGTAACGAATTCTAACCATAACTCTAACACTAAATGTGCTCGATTCTAACCCCAACACTAACTCGTCAATTTCAACACTAACCCTAGGCCTAAATGCACTCCGTTGTGACCTAAAATGGAATCCTGACCCTAAGCCTAACTCTAAACCTCGATTCCACGAACACTAACCATAACTCTAACCCTAACGAATTCTAACCATAACTCTAACCCTAAATGTTCTCGATTCTAAATTTAACACTAAGTCGTCAATATCAACACTAACCCTAAGCCTAAATGCACTCCATTGTGACCTAAACTGGAATCCTGACCCTAAGCCTAACCCTAAACCGTGATTCTACTAACACGAACCCTAATCCTAAGCCTAACCCTAACAAACTCTAACCGCAAATCCAACCCTAAATGTGCTCGATTCTAACCCTAACACTAACTCGTCAATTTCAACACTAACCCTCAGCCTAAATCCACTTCTTTCTGACCCAAAATGCAATCCTGACCCTAAACTTAACTCTAAACCACGATCCTAGAAACACTAACCCTAACTCTAAGTGTAACGAATTCTAACCATAACTCTAACCCTAAATGTTCTCGATTCTAAACTTAACACTCATTCGTCAATTTCAACACTAACTTTAAGTCTAAATGCACTCGATGCTGACCCAAAATGCAATCCTGACACTAAGCCTAACACTAAACCTCGATTTTCTGAACACAAACCTTAACTCTAACCATAACGAATTCTAACCATAACTCTAAACCTAAATGTGCTCGATTCTAACCCTAACACTAACTCGTCAATTTCAACACTAACCCTAAGCCTAAATGCACTTGATTCTGACCCAAAATGCAATCCTGACCCTAAGGGTAACCCTAAACCTCGATACTACGAACACAAACCCTAATCCTAACCCTAACCCTAACGAATTCTCACCGTAACTCTAACCCTAAATGTGCTCGATTCTAACCCTAACACTAACTCGTCAATTTCAACACTGCCCCTAAGTCTAAATGCACTTCTTTCTGACCCTAAATGCAATCCTGACCCTAAGCCCAACTCAAAACCACTATTCTACGAACACTAACCCTAACTCTAGCCCTAACGAATTCTAACGATAACTCTAACACTATTTGTGCTCGATTCTAACCATAACACTAATTCTTCAATATCAACACTAATCCTAAGGCTAAATGCCCTCAATTCTGACCCAAAATGCAATCCTGGCACTAAGCCTAACCCTAAACCTCGATTCTGAGAACACAAACCCTAATCATAACCCTAACCCTAACGAATTCTAACCGTACCTCTAACCCTAAATGTGCTCGATTCTAACCCTAAAACTAACTCGTCAATTTCAACACTAACCCTAAGCTTAAATTCACACCATTGTGACCCAAAATGCAATCCTGACCCTAAGCCTAACTCTAAACCTCGATTCTAGGAACACTAAACCTAACTCTAACCCTAACGAATTCTAACCATAACTCTAACCCTAAATGTTCTCAATTCTAAACTTAACACTAAGTCGTCAATTTCAACACTAATCCTAAGCCTAAATGCACTCGATGCTGACCCAAAATGCAATCCTGGCACTCAGCCAAACACTAAACCTCGATTTTCTGAACACAAACGTTAAATCCTACCATAACGATTTCTAACCATAACTCAAACCCTAAATGTGCCCGATTCTAACCCTAACACTAAGTCGTCAATATCAACACGAATCCTAAGCCTAAATGCACTCGATTCTGACCCAAAATGTAATCCTGGCACTAAGCCTGCCCCTAAACCTCGATTTTATGAAAACAAACCTTAACTCTAACCACAGCGAATTCTAACCATAACTGAAACCCTAAATGTGATCCATTCTAACCCTAACACTAACTCGTCAATTTCAACACTGAACCTCAGCCTAAATGCAATTCATTCTGACGCAAAATGCAATCCTGACCCTAAGCCAAACCCTAAACCTCGATTCTATGAACATAAACCCTAATCCTAACCCTAACCCTAACGAATTGTAACCATAACTCTAAGCCTAAATGTGCTCGATTCTAACCCTCACACTAATTCGTCAATTTCAACACTAACCCTGAGCCTAAATGTACTTGATTCTGACCCAAAATGCAATCCTGATCCTAAGCCTAACCCTAAATCTCGATTCTACGAACACAAACCCTAATCGTAACCCTAACCCTAACGAATTATAACCATAAATCTAACAACAAATGTGCTCGATTCTAACCCTAACACTAACTCGTCAATTTCAACACTAACCCTGAGCCTAAATCCACTTCTTTCTGACCCAAAATGCAATCCTGACCCTAAGCTTAACTCTAAACCACGATTCTAGGAACACTAACCCTAACTCTAAGCGTAACGAATTCTAACCATAACTCTAACACTAAATGTGCTCGATTCTAACCCTAACACTAACTCGTCAATTTCAACACTAACCCTAAGCCTAAATGCACTCCGTTGTGACCTAAAATGGAATCCTCACCCTAAGCCTAACTCTAAACCTCGATTCCACGAACACTAACCATAACTCTAACCCTAACGAATTCTAACCATAACTCTAACCCTAAATGTTCTCGATTCTAAATTTAACACTAAGTCGTCAATATCAACACTAATCCTAAGCCTAAATGCACTCAATTCTGACCGAAAATGCAATCCTGGCACTAAGCCTGCCCCTAAACCTCGATTTTACGAACACAAAGCTTAACTCTAACCACAGCGAATTCTAACCATAACTGAAACCCTAAATGTGATCCATTCTAACCCTAAGACTAACTCGTCAATTTCAACACTAAACCTCAGCCTAAATGCACTTCATTCTGACCCAAAATGCAATTCGGACCCTAAGCCTAACCATAAACCTCGATTCTACGAACACAAACCCTAATCCTAACCCTAACCCTAACGAATTAAAACCATAACTCTAACCCTAAATGTGCTCGATTCTAACCCTAACACTAATTCGTCGATTTCAACACTAATCCTAAGACTAAATGCACTCCGTTGTGACCTAAAATGGAATCCTGACCCTAAGCCTAACTCTAGACCTCGTTTTTAGGAACACAAACCTTAACTCTAACCACAGCTAATTCTAACCATAACTGAAAACCTAAATGTGATCGATTATAACCGTAACACTAACTCGTCAATTTCAACACTAACCCTAAGCCTAAATGCACTCCATTCTGACCTAAAATGGAATCCTGACCCTAAGCCTAACCCTAAACCACGATTCTACGAGCACAAACCTTAATCCTAACCCTAACCCTAAGGAATTAAAACCATAACTCTAACCCTAAATGTGCTCGATTCTAACCCTAACACTAACTCGTGAATTTCAACACTACCCCTAAGACTAAATGCACTTCTTTCTGACCCAAAATGCAATCCTGACCCTAAGCCCAACTCAAAACCACGTTTCTACGAACACTAACCCTAACTCTAACCTTCACGAATTCTAACCTCGACTCTAACCCTAAATGGGCTCGATTCTAACCCTAACACTAACTCGACAATTTCCACACTAACCCTAAGCCTAAATGCACTCCATTGTGACCTAAACTGGAATCCTGACCCTAAGCCTAACCCTAAACCGCGATTCTACTAACACAAACCCTAATCCTAAGCCTAACCCTAACAAACTCTAACCGCAACTCCAACCCTAAATGTGCTCGATTCTAACCCTAACACTAACTCGTCAATTTCAACACTAACCCTCAGCCTAAATCCACTTCTTTCTGACCCAAAATGCAATCCTGACCCTAAGCTTAACTCTAAAACACGATTCTGGGAACACTAACCCTAACTCTAAGTGTAACGAATTCTAACGATAACTCTAACCCTAAATGTGTTCGATTCTAACCCTAACACTTACTGGTCAATTTCAACACTAACCCCAAGCCTAAATGCACTCTGTTGTGACCTAAAATGGAATCCTGACCCTAAGCCTAACCCTAAACCTCGATTCTACGAACAGAAACCCTAATCCTAAAAATAACCCTAACAAATTCTAACCGTAACTCCAACCCTAAATGTGCTCGATTCTAACGCTAACACTAACTCGTCAATTTCAACACTAACCCTGAGCCTAAATCCACTTCTTTCTGACCCAAAATGCAATCCTGACCCTAAGCTTAACTCTAAACCACGATTCTAGGAACACTAACCCTAACTCTAAGCGTAACGAATTCTAACCATAACTCTAACACTAAATGTGCTCGATTCTAACCCCAACACTAACTCGTCAATTTCAACACTAACCCTAGGCCTAAATGCACTCCGTTGTGACCTAAAATGGAATCCTGACCCTAAGCCTAACTCTAAACCTCGATTCCACGAACACTAACCATAACTCTAACCCTAACGAATTCTAACCATAACTCTAACCCTAAATGTTCTCGATTCTAAATTTAACACTAAGTCGTCAATATCAACACTAACCCTAAGCCTAAATGCACTCCATTGTGACCTAAACTGGAATCCTGACCCTAAGCCTAACCCTAAACCGTGATTCTACTAACACGAACCCTAATCCTAAGCCTAACCCTAACAAACTCTAACCGCAAATCCAACCCTAAATGTGCTCGATTCTAATCCTAACACTAACTCGTCAATTTCAACAGTAACCCTCAGCCTAAATCCACTTCTTTCTGACCCAAAATGCAATCCTGACCCTAAACTTAACTCTAAACCACGATCCTAGAAACACTAACCCTAACTCTAAGTGTAACGAATTCTAACCATAACTCTAACCCTAAATGTTCTCGATTCTAAACTTAACACTCATTCGTCAATTTCAACACTAACTTTAAGTCTAAATGCACTCGATGCTGACCCAAAATGCAATCCTGACACTAAGCCTAACACTAAACCTCGATTTTCTGAACACAAACCTTAACTCTAACCATAACGAATTCTAACCATAACTCTAAACCTAAATGTGCTCGATTCTAACCCTAACACTAACTCGTCAATTTCAACACTAACCCTAAGCCTAAATGCACTTGATTCTGACCCAAAATGCAATCCTGACCCTAAGGGTAACCCTAAACCTCGATACTACGAACACAAACCCTAATCCTAACCCTAACCCTAACGAATTCTCACCGTAACTCTAACCCTAAATGTGCTCGATTCTAACCCTAACACTAACTCGTCAATTTCAACACTGCCCCTAAGTCTAAATGCACTTCTTTCTGACCCTAAATGCAATCCTGACCCTAAGCCCAACTCAAAACCACTATTCTACGAACACTAACCCTAACTCTAGCCCTAACGAATTCTAACGATAACTCTAACACTATTTGTGCTCGATTCTAACCATAACACTAATTCTTCAATATCAACACTAATCCTAAGGCTAAATGCCCTCAATTCTGACCCAAAATGCAATCCTGGCACTAAGCCTAACCCTAAACCTCGATTCTGAGAACACAAACCCTAATCATAACCCTAACCCTAACGAATTCTAACCGTACCTCTAACCCTAAATGTGCTCGATTCTAACCCTAACACTAACTCGTCAATTTCAACACTAACCCTAAGCTTAAATTCACACCATTGTGACCCAAAATGCAATCCTGACCCTAAGCCTAACTCTAAACCTCGATTCTAGGAACACTAAACCTAACTCTAACCCTAACGAATTCTAACCATAACTCTAACCCTAAATGTTCTCAATTCTAAACTTAACACTAAGTCGTCAATTTCAACACTAATCCTAAGCCTAAATGCACGCGATGCTGACCCAAAATGCAATCCTGGCACTCAGCCAAACACTAAACCTCGATTTTCTGAACACAAACGTTAAATCCTACCATAACGATTTCTAACCATAACTCAAACCCTAAATGTGCCCGATTCTAACCCTAACACTAAGTCGTCAATATCAACACGAATCCTAAGCCTAAATGCACTCGATTCTGACCCAAAATGTAATCCTGGCACTAAGCCTGCCCCTAAACCTCGATTTTATGAAAACAAACCTTAACTCTAACCACAGCGAATTCTAACCATAACTGAAACCCTAAATGTGATCCATTCTAACCCTAACACTAACTCGTCAATTTCAACACTGAACCTCAGCCTAAATGCAATTCATTCTGACGCAAAATGCAATCCTGACCCTAAGCCAAACCCTAAACCTCGATTCTATGAACATAAACCCTAATCCTAACCCTAACCCTAACGAATTGTAACCATAACTCTAACCCTAAATGTGCTCGATTCTAACCCTCACACTAATTCGTCCATTTCAACACTAACCCTAAGCCTAAATGTACTTGATTCTGACCCAAAATGCAATCCTGATCCTAAGCCTAACCCTAAATCTCGATTCTACGAACACAAACCCTAATCGTAACCCTAACCCTAACGAATTCTAACCGTACCTCTAACCCTAAATGTGCTCGATTCTAACCCTAACACTAACTCGTCAATTTCAACACTAACCCTAAGCCTAAATTCACACCATTGTGACCCAAAATGCAATCCTGACCCTAAGCCTAACTCTAAACCTCGATTCTAGGAACACTAAACCTAACTCTAACCCTAACGAATTCTAACCATAACTCTAACCCTAAATGTTCTCAATTCTAAACTTAACACTAAGTCGTCAATTTCAACACTAATCCTAAGCCTAAATGCACGCGATGCTGACCCAAAATGCAATCCTGGCACTCAGCCAAACACTAAACCTCGATTTTCTGAACACAAACGTTAAATCCTACCATAACGATTTCTAACCATAACTCAAACCCTAAATGTGCCCGATTCTAACCCTAACACTAAGTCGTCAATATCAACACGAATCCTAAGCCTAAATGCACTCGATTCTGACCCAAAATGTAATCCTGGCACTAAGCCTGCCCCTAAACCTCGATTTTATGAAAACAAACCTTAACTCTAACCACAGCGAATTCTAACCATAACTGAAACCCTAAATGTGATCCATTCTAACCCTAACACTAACTCGTCAATTTCAACACTGAACCTCAGCCTAAATGCAATTCATTCTGACGCAAAATGCAATCCTGACCCTAAGCCAAACCCTAAACCTCGATTCTATGAACATAAACCCTAATCCTAACCCTAACCCTAACGAATTGTAACCATAACTCTAACCCTAAATGTGCTCGATTCTAACCCTCACACTAATTCGTCCATTTCAACACTAACCCTAAGCCTAAATGTACTTGATTCTGACCCAAAATGCAATCCTGATCCTAAGCCTAACCCTAAATCTCGATTCTACGAACACAAACCCTAATCGTAACCCTAACCCTAACGAATTATAACCATAAATCTAACAACAAATGTGCTCGATTCTAACCCTAACACTAACTCGTCAATTTCAACACTAACCCTGAGCCTAAATCCACTTCTTTCTGACCCAAAATGCAATCCTGACCCTAAGCTTAACTCTAAACCACGATTCTAGGAACACTAACCCTAACTCTAAGCGTAACGAATTCTAACCATAACTCTAACACTAAATGTGCTCGATTCTAACCCTAACACTAACTCGTCAATTTCAACACTAACCCTAAGCCTAAATGCACTCCGTTGTGACCTAAAATGGAATCCTCACCCTAAGCCTAACTCTAAACCTCGATTCCACGAACACTAACCATAACTCTAACCCTAACGAATTCTAACCATAACTCTAACCCTAAATGTTCTCGATTCTAAATTTAACACTAAGTCGTCAATATCAACACTAATCCTAAGCCTAAATGCACTCAATTCTGACCGAAAATGCAATCCTGGCACTAAGCCTGCCCCTAAACCTCGATTTTACGAACACAAAGCTTAACTCTAACCACAGCGAATTCTAACCATAACTGAAACCCTAAATGTGATCCATTCTAACCCTAAGACTAACTCGTCAATTTCAACACTAAACCTCAGCCTAAATGCACTTCATTCTGACCCAAAATGCAATTCGGACCCTAAGCCTAACCATAAACCTCGATTCTACGAACACAAACCCTAATCCTAACCCTAACCCTAACGAATTAAAACCATAACTCTAACCCTAAATGTGCTCGATTCTAACCCTAACACTAATTCGTCGATTTCAACACTAATCCTAAGACTAAATGCACTCCGTTGTGACCTAAAATGGAATCCTGACCCTAAGCCTAACTCTAGACCTCGTTTTTAGGAACACAAACCTTAACTCTAACCACAGCTAATTCTAACCATAACTGAAAACCTAAATGTGATCGATTATAACCGTAACACTAACTCGTCAATTTCAACACTAACCCTAAGCCTAAATGCACTCCATTCTGACCTAAAATGGAATCCTGACCCTAAGCCTAACCCTAAACCACGATTCTACGAGCACAAACCTTAATCCTAACCCTAACCCTAAGGAATTAAAACCATAACTCTAACCCTAAATGTGCTCGATTCTAACCCTAACACTAACTCGTGAATTTCAACACTACCCCTAAGACTAAATGCACTTCTTTCTGACCCAAAATGCAATCCTGACCCTAAGCCCAACTCAAAACCACGTTTCTACGAACACTAACCCTAACTCTAACCTTCACGAATTCTAACCTCGACTCTAACCCTAAATGGGCTCGATTCTAACCCTAACACTAACTCGACAATTTCCACACTAACCCTAAGCCTAAATGCACTCCATTGTGACCTAAACTGGAATCCTGACCCTAAGCCTAACCCTAAACCGCGATTCTACTAACACAAACCCTAATCCTAAGCCTAACCCTAACAAACTCTAACCGCAACTCCAACCCTAAATGTGCTCGATTCTAACCCTAACACTAACTCGTCAATTTCAACACTAACCCTCAGCCTAAATCCACTTCTTTCTGACCCAAAATGCAATCCTGACCCTAAGCTTAACTCTAAAACACGATTCTGGGAACACTAACCCTAACTCTAAGTGTAACGAATTCTAACGATAACTCTAACCCTAAATGTGTTCGATTCTAACCCTAACACTTACTGGTCAATTTCAACACTAACCCCAAGCCTAAATGCACTCTGTTGTGACCTAAAATGGAATCCTGACCCTAAGCCTAACCCTAAACCTCGATTCTACGAACAGAAACCCTAATCCTAAAAATAACCCTAACAAATTCTAACCGTAACTCCAACCCTAAATGTGCTCGATTCTAACGCTAACACTAACTCGTCAATTTCAACACTAACCCTGAGCCTAAATCCACTTCTTTCTGACCCAAAATGCAATCCTGACCCTAAGCTTAACTCTAAACCACGATTCTAGGAACACTAACCCTAACTCTAAGCGTAACGAATTCTAACCATAACTCTAACACTAAATGTGCTCGATTCTAACCCCAACACTAACTCGTCAATTTCAACACTAACCCTAGGCCTAAATGCACTCCGTTGTGACCTAAAATGGAATCCTGACCCTAAGCCTAACTCTAAACCTCGATTCCACGAACACTAACCATAACTCTAACCCTAACGAATTCTAACCATAACTCTAACCCTAAATGTTCTCGATTCTAAATTTAACACTAAGTCGTCAATATCAACACTAACCCTAAGCCTAAATGCACTCCATTGTGACCTAAACTGGAATCCTGACCCTAAGGCTAACCCTAAACCGTGATTCTACTAACACGAACCCTAATCCTAAGCCTAACCCTAACAAACTCTAACCGCAAATCCAACCCTAAATGTGCTCGATTCTAACCCTAACACTAGCTCGTCAATTTCAACACTAACCCTCAGCCTAAATCCACTTCTTTCTGACCCAAAATGCAATCCTGACCCTAAACTTAACTCTAAACCACGATCCTAGAAACACTAACCCTAACTCTAAGTGTAACGAATTCTAACCATAACTCTAACCCTAAATGTTCTCGATTCTAAACTTAACACTCATTCGTCAATTTCAACACTAACTTTAAGTCTAAATGCACTCGATGCTGACCCAAAATGCAATCCTGACACTAAGCCTAACACTAAACCTCGATTTTCTGAACACAAACCTTAACTCTAACCATAACGAATTCTAACCATAACTCTAAACCTAAATGTGCTCGATTCTAACCCTAACACTAACTCGTCAATTTCAACACTAACCCTAAGCCTAAATGCACTTGATTCTGACCCAAAATGCAATCCTGACCCTAAGGGTAACCCTAAACCTCGATACTACGAACACAAACCCTAATCCTAACCCTAACCCTAACGAATTCTCACCGTAACTCTAACCCTAAATGTGCTCGATTCTAACCCTAACACTAACTCGTCAATTTCAACACTGCCCCTAAGTCTAAATGCACTTCTTTCTGACCCTAAATGCAATCCTGACCCTAAGCCCAACTCAAAACCACTATTCTACGAACACTAACCCTAACTCTAGCCCTAACGAATTCTAACGATAACTCTAACACTATTTGTGCTCGATTCTAACCATAACACTAATTCTTCAATATCAACACTAATCCTAAGGCTAAATGCCCTCAATTCTGACCCAAAATGCAATCCTGGCACTAAGCCTAACCCTAAACCTCGATTCTGAGAACACAAACCCTAATCATAACCCTAACCCTAACGAATTCTAACCGTACCTCTAACCCTAAATGTGCTCGATTCTAACCCTAACACTAACTCGTCAATTTCAACACTAACCCTAAGCCTAAATTCACACCATTGTGACCCAAAATGCAATCCTGACCCTAAGCCTAACTCTAAACCTCGATTCTAGGAACACTAAACCTAACTCTAACCCTAACGAATTCTAACCATAACTCTAACCCTAAATGTTCTCAATTCTAAACTTAACACTAAGTCGTCAATTTCAACACTAATCCTAAGCCTAAATGCACTCGATGCTGACCCAAAATGCAATCCTGGCACTCAGCCAAACACTAAACCTCGATTTTCTGAACACAAACGTTAAATCCTACCATAACGATTTCTAACCATAACTCAAACCCTAAATGTGCCCGATTCTAACCCTAACACTAAGTCGTCAATATCAACACGAATCCTAAGCCTAAATGCACTCGATTCTGACCCAAAATGTAATCCTGGCACTAAGCCTGCCCCTAAACCTCGATTTTATGAAAACAAACCTTAACTCTAACCACAGCGAATTCTAACCATAACTGAAACCCTAAATGTGATCCATTCTAACCCTAACACTAACTCGTCAATTTCAACACTGAACCTCAGCCTAAATGCAATTCATTCTGACGCAAAATGCAATCCTGACCCTAAGCCAAACCCTAAACCTCGATTCTATGAACATAAACCCTAATCCTAACCCTAACCCTAACGAATTGTAACCATAACTCTAACCCTAAATGTGCTCGATTCTAACCCTCACACTAATTCGTCAATTTCAACACTAACCCTAAGCCTAAATGTACTTGATTCTGACCCAAAATGCAATCCTGATCCTAAGCCTAACCCTAAATCTCGATTCTACGAACACAAACCCTAATCGTAACCCTAACCCTAACGAATTATAACCATAAATCTAACAACAAATGTGCTCGATTCTAACCCTAACACTAACTCGTCAATTTCAACACTAACCCTGAGCCTAAATCCACTTCTTTCTGACCCAAAATGCAATCCTGACCCTAAGCTTAACTCTAAACCACGATTCTAGGAACACTAACCCTAACTCTAAGCGTAGCGAATTCTAACCATAACTCTAACACTAAATGTGCTCGATTCTAACCCTAACACTAACTCGTCAATTTCAACACTAACCCTAAGCCTAAATGCACTCCGTTGTGACCTAAAATGGAATCCTCACCCTAAGCCTAACTCTAAACCTCGATTCCACGAACACTAACCATAACTCTAACCCTAACGAATTCTAACCATAACTCTAACCCTAAATGTTCTCGATTCTAAATTTAACACTAAGTCGTCAATATCAACACTAATCCTAAGCCTAAATGCACTCAATTCTGACCGAAAATGCAATCCTGGCACTAAGCCTGCCCCTAAACCTCGATTTTACGAACACAAAGCTTAACTCTAACCACAGCGAATTCTAACCATAACTGAAACCCTAAATGTGATCCATTCTAACCCTAAGACTAACTCGTCAATTTCAACACTAAACCTCAGCCTAAATGCACTTCATTCTGACCCAAAATGCAATTCGGACCCTAAGCCTAACCATAAACCTCGATTCTACGAACACAAACCCTAATCCTAACCCTAACCCTAACGAATTAAAACCATAACTCTAACCCTAAATGTGCTCGATTCTAACCCTAACACTAATTCGTCGATTTCAACACTAATCCTAAGACTAAATGCACTCCGTTGTGACCTAAAATGGAATCCTGACCCTAAGCCTAACTCTAGACCTCGTTTTTAGGAACACAAACCTTAACTCTAACCACAGCTAATTCTAACCATAACTGAAAACCTAAATGTGATCGATTATAACCGTAACACTAACTCGTCAATTTCAACACTAACCCTAAGCCTAAATGCACTCCATTCTGACCTAAAATGGAATCCTGACCCTAAGCCTAACCCTAAACCACGATTCTACGAGCACAAACCTTAATCCTAACCCTAACCCTAAGGAATTAAAACCATAACTCTAACCCTAAATGTGCTCGATTCTAACCCTAACACTAACTCGTGAATTTCAACACTACCCCTAAGACTAAATGCACTTCTTTCTGACCCAAAATGCAATCCTGACCCTAAGCCCAACTCAAAACCACGTTTCTACGAACACTAACCCTAACTCTAACCTTCACGAATTCTAACCTCGACTCTAACCCTAAATGGGCTCGATTCTAACCCTAACACTAACTCGACAATTTCCACACTAACCCTAAGCCTAAATGCACTCCATTGTGACCTAAACTGGAATCCTGACCCTAAGCCTAACCCTAAACCGCGATTCTACTAACACAAACCCTAATCCTAAGCCTAACCCTAACAAACTCTAACCGCAACTCCAACCCTAAATGTGCTCGATTCTAACCCTAACACTAACTCGTCAATTTCAACACTAACCCTCAGCCTAAATCCACTTCTTTCTGACCCAAAATGCAATCCTGACCCTAAGCTTAACTCTAAAACACGATTCTGGGAACACTAACCCTAACTCTAAGTGTAACGAATTCTAACGATAACTCTAACCCTAAATGTGTTCGATTCTAACCCTAACACTTACTGGTCAATTTCAACACTAACCCCAAGCCTAAATGCACTCCGTTGTGACCTAAAATGGAATCCTGACCCTAAGCCTAACCCTAAACCTCGATTCTACGAACAGAAACCCTAATCCTAAAAATAACCCTAACAAATTCTAACCGTAACTCCAACCCTAAATGTGCTCGATTCTAACGCTAACACTAACTCGTCAATTTCAACACTAACCCTGAGCCTAAATCCACTTCTTTCTGACCCAAAATGCAATCCTGACCCTAAGCTTAACTCTAAACCACGATTCTAGGAACACTAACCCTAACTCTAAGCGTAACGAATTCTAACCATAACTCTAACACTAAATGTGCTCGATTCTAACCCCAACACTAACTCGTCAATTTCAACACTAACCCTAGGCCTAAATGCACTCCGTTGTGACCTAAAATGGAATCCTGACCCTAAGCCTAACTCTAAACCTCGATTCCACGAACACTAACCATAACTCTAACCCTAACGAATTCTAACCATAACTCTAACCCTAAATGTTCTCGATTCTAAATTTAACACTAAGTCGTCAATATCAACACTAACCCTAAGCCTAAATGCACTCCATTGTGACCTAAACTGGAATCCTGACCCTAAGCCTAACCCTAAACCGTGATTCTACTAACACAAACCCTAATCCTAAGCCTAACCCTAACAAACTCTAACCGCAAATCCAACCCTAAATGTGCTCGATTCTAACCCTAACACTAACTCGTCAATTTCAACACTAACCCTCAGCCTAAATCCACTTCTTTCTGACCCAAAATGCAATCCTGACCCTAAACTTAACTCTAAACCACGATCCTAGAAACACTAACCCTAACTCTAAGTGTAACGAATTCTAACCATAACTCTAACCCTAAATGTTCTCGATTCTAAACTTAACACTCATTCGTCAATTTCAACACTAACTTTAAGTCTAAATGCACTCGATGCTGACCCAAAATGCAATCCTGACACTAAGCCTAACACTAAACCTCGATTTTCTGAACACAAACCTTAACTCTAACCATAACGAATTCTAACCATAACTCTAAACCTAAATGTGCTCGATTCTAACCCTAACACTAACTCGTCAATTTCAACACTAACCCTAAGCCTAAATGCACTTGATTCTGACCCAAAATGCAATCCTGACCCTAAGGGTAACCCTAAACCTCGATACTACGAACACAAACCCTAATCCTAACCCTAACCCTAACGAATTCTCACCGTAACTCTAACCCTAAATGTGCTCGATTCTAACCCTAACACTAACTCGTCAATTTCAACACTGCCCCTAAGTCTAAATGCACTTCTTTCTGACCCTAAATGCAATCCTGACCCTAAGCCCAACTCAAAACCACTATTCTACGAACACTAACCCTAACTCTAGCCCTAACGAATTCTAACGATAACTCTAACACTATTTGTGCTCGATTCTAACCATAACACTAATTCTTCAATATCAACACTAATCCTAAGGCTAAATGCCCTCAATTCTGACCCAAAATGCAATCCTGGCACTAAGCCTAACCCTAAACCTCGATTCTGAGAACACAAACCCTAATCATAACCCTAACCCTAACGAATTCTAACCGTACCTCTAACCCTAAATGTGCTCGATTCTAACCCTAACACTAACTCGTCAATTTCAACACTAACCCTAAGCCTAAATTCACACCATTGTGACCCAAAATGCAATCCTGACCCTAAGCCTAACTCTAAACCTCGATTCTAGGAACACTAAACCTAACTCTAACCCTAACGAATTCTAACCATAACTCTAACCCTAAATGTTCTCAATTCTAAACTTAACACTAAGTCGTCAATTTCAACACTAATCCTAAGCCTAAATGCACGCGATGCTGACCCAAAATGCAATCCTGGCACTCAGCCAAACACTAAACCTCGATTTTCTGAACACAAACGTTAAATCCTACCATAACGATTTCTAACCATAACTCAAACCCTAAATGTGCCCGATTCTAACCCTAACACTAAGTCGTCAATATCAACACGAATCCTAAGCCTAAATGCACTCGATTCTGACCCAAAATGTAATCCTGGCACTAAGCCTGCCCCTAAACCTCGATTTTATGAAAACAAACCTTAACTCTAACCACAGCGAATTCTAACCATAACTGAAACCCTAAATGTGATCCATTCTAACCCTAACACTAACTCGTCAATTTCAACACTGAACCTCAGCCTAAATGCAATTCATTCTGACGCAAAATGCAATCCTGACCCTAAGCCAAACCCTAAACCTCGATTCTATGAACATAAACCCTAATCCTAACCCTAACCCTAACGAATTGTAACCATAACTCTAAGCCTAAATGTGCTCGATTCTAACCCTCACACTAATTCGTCAATTTCAACACTAACCCTAAGCCTAAATGTACTTGATTCTGACCCAAAATGCAATCCTGATCCTAAGCCTAACCCTAAATCTCGATTCTACGAACACAAACCCTAATCGTAACCCTAACCCTAACGAATTATAACCATAAATCTAACAACAAATGTGCTCGATTCTAACCCTAACACTAACTCGTCAATTTCAACACTAACCCTGAGCCTAAATCCACTTCTTTCTGACCCAAAATGCAATCCTGACCCTAAGCTTAACTCTAAACCACGATTCTAGGAACACTAACCCTAACTCTAAGCGTAACGAATTCTAACCATAACTCTAACACTAAATGTGCTCGATTCTAACCCTAACACTAACTCGTCAATTTCAACACTAACCCTAAGCCTAAATGCACTCCGTTGTGACCTAAAATGGAATCCTCACCCTAAGCCTAACTCTAAACCTCGATTCCACGAACACTAACCATAACTCTAACCCTAACGAATTCTAACCATAACTCTAACCCTAAATGTTCTCGATTCTAAATTTAACACTAAGTCGTCAATATCAACACTAATCCTAAGCCTAAATGCACTCAATTCTGACCGAAAATGCAATCCTGGCACTAAGCCTGCCCCTAAACCTCGATTTTACGAACACAAAGCTTAACTCTAACCACAGCGAATTCTAACCATAACTGAAACCCTAAATGTGATCCATTCTAACCCTAAGACTAACTCGTCAATTTCAACACTAAACCTCAGCCTAAATGCACTTCATTCTGACCCAAAATGCAATTCGGACCCTAAGGGTAACGCTAAACCTCGATACTACGAACACAAACCCTAATCCTAACCCTAACCCTAACGAATTATAACCATAAATCTAACAACAAATGTGCTCGATTCTAACCCTAACACTAACTCGTCAATTTCAACACTAACCCTGAGCCTAAATCCACTTCTTTCTGACCCAAAATGCAATCCTGACCCTAAGCTTAACTCTAAACCACGATTCTAGGAACACTAACCCTAACTCTAAGCGTAACGAATTCTAACCATAACTCTAACACTAAATGTGCTCGATTCTAACCCTAACACTAACTCGTCAATTTCAACACTAACCCTAAGCCTAAATGCACTCCGTTGTGACCTAAAATGGAATCCTCACCCTAAGCCTAACTCTAAACCTCGATTCCACGAACACTAACCATAACTCTAACCCTAACGAATTCTAACCATAACTCTAACCCTAAATGTTCTCGATTCTAAATTTAACACTAAGTCGTCAATATCAACACTAATCCTAAGCCTAAATGCACTCAATTCTGACCGAAAATGCAATCCTGGCACTAAGCCTGCCCCTAAACCTCGATTTTACGAACATAAAGCTTAACTCTAACCACAGCGAATTCTAACCATAACTGAAACCCTAAATGTGATCCATTCTAACCCTAAGACTAACTCGTCAATTTCAACACTAAACCTCAGCCTAAATGCACTTGATTCTGACCCAAAATGCAATCCTGACCCTAAGGGTAACGCTAAACCTCGATACTACGAACACAAACCCTAATCCTAACCCTAACCCTAACGAATTCTAACCGTACCTCTAACCCTAAATGTGCTCGATTCTAACCCTAACACTAACTCGTCAATTTCAACACTAACCCTAAGCCTAAATTCACACCATTGTGACCCAAAATGCAATCCTGACCCTAAGCCTAACTCTAAACCTCGATTCTAGGAACACTAAACCTAACTCTAACCCTAACGAATTCTAACCATAACTCTAACCCTAAATGTTCTCAATTCTAAACTTAACACTAAGTCGTCAATTTCAACACTAATCCTAAGCCTAAATGCACGCGATGCTGACCCAAAATGCAATCCTGGCACTCAGCCAAACACTAAACCTCGATTTTCTGAACACAAACGTTAAATCCTACCATAACGATTTCTAACCATAACTCAAACCCTAAATGTGCCCGATTCTAACCCTAACACTAAGTCGTCAATATCAACACGAATCCTAAGCCTAAATGCACTCGATTCTGACCCAAAATGTAATCCTGGCACTAAGCCTGCCCCTAAACCTCGATTTTATGAAAACAAACCTTAACTCTAACCACAGCGAATTCTAACCATAACTGAAACCCTAAATGTGATCCATTCTAACCCTAACACTAACTCGTCAATTTCAACACTGAACCTCAGCCTAAATGCAATTCATTCTGACGCAAAATGCAATCCTGACCCTAAGCCAAACCCTAAACCTCGATTCTATGAACATAAACCCTAATCCTAACCCTAACCCTAACGAATTGTAACCATAACTCTAAGCCTAAATGTGCTCGATTCTAACCCTCACACTAATTCGTCAATTTCAACACTAACCCTAAGCCTAAATGTACTTGATTCTGACCCAAAATGCAATCCTGATCCTAAGCCTAACCCTAAATCTCGATTCTACGAACACAAACCCTAATCGTAACCCTAACCCTAACGAATTATAACCATAAATCTAACAACAAATGTGCTCGATTCTAACCCTAACACTAACTCGTCAATTTCAACACTAACCCTGAGCCTAAATCCACTTCTTTCTGACCCAAAATGCAATCCTGACCCTAAGCTTAACTCTAAACCACGATTCTAGGAACACTAACCCTAACTCTAAGCGTAACGAATTCTAACCATAACTCTAACACTAAATGTGCTCGATTCTAACCCTAACACTAACTCGTCAATTTCAACACTAACCCTAAGCCTAAATGCACTCCGTTGTGACCTAAAATGGAATCCTCACCCTAAGCCTAACTCTAAACCTCGATTCCACGAACACTAACCATAACTCTAACCCTAACGAATTCTAACCATAACTCTAACCCTAAATGTTCTCGATTCTAAATTTAACACTAAGTCGTCAATATCAACACTAATCCTAAGCCTAAATGCACTCAATTCTGACCGAAAATGCAATCCTGGCACTAAGCCTGCCCCTAAACCTCGATTTTACGAACACAAAGCTTAACTCTAACCACAGCGAATTCTAACCATAACTGAAACCCTAAATGTGATCCATTCTAACCCTAAGACTAACTCGTCAATTTCTACACTAAACCTCAGCCTAAATGCACTTCATTCTGACCCAAAATGCAATTCGGACCCTAAGCCTAACCATAAACCTCGATTCTACGAACACAAACCCTAATCCTAACCCTAACCCTAACGAATTAAAACCATAACTCTAACCCTAAATGTGCTCGATTCTAACCCTAACACTAATTCGTCAATTTCAACACTAATCCTAAGACTAAATGCACTCCGTTGTGACCTAAAATGGAATCCTGACCCTAAGCCTAACTCTAGACCTCGTTTTTAGGAACACAAACCTTAACTCTAACCACAGCGAATTCTAACCATAACTGAAAACCTAAATGTGATCGATTATAACCGTAACACTAACTCGTCAATTTCAACACTAACCCTAAGCCTAAATGCACTCCATTCTGACCTAAAATGGAATCCTGACCCTAAGCCTAACCCTAAACCACGATTCTACGAGCACAAACCTTAATCCTAACCCTAACCCTAAGGAATTAAAACCATAACTCTAACCCTAAATGTGCTCGATTCTAACCCTAACACTAACTCGTGAATTTCAACACTACCCCTAAGACTAAATGCACTTCTTTCTGACCCAAAATGCAATCCTGACCCTAAGCCCAACTCAAAACCACGTTTCTATGAACACTAACCCTAACTCTAACCTTCACGAATTCTAACCTCGACTCTAACCCTAAATGGGCTCGATTCTAACCCTAACACTAACTCGACAATTTCCACACTAACCCTAAGCCTAAATGCACTCCATTGTGACCTAAACTGGAATCCTGACCCTAAGCCTAACCCTAAACCGCTATTCTACTAACACAAACCCTAATCCTAAGCCTAACCCTAACAAACTCTAACCGCAACTCCAACCCTAAATGTGCTCGATTCTAACCCTAACACTAACTCGTCAATTTCAACACTAACCCTCAGCCTAAATCCACTTCTTTCTGACCCAAAATGCAATCCTGACCCTAAGCTTAACTCTAAAACACGATTCTGGGAACACTAACCCTAACTCTAAGTGTAACGAATTCTAACGATAACTCTAACCCTAAATGTGTTCGATTCTAACCCTAACACTTACTGGTCAATTTCAACACTAACCCCAAGCCTAAATGCACTCCGTTGTGACCTAAAATGGAATCCTGACCCTAAGCCTAACCCTAAACCTCGATTCTACGAACAGAAACCCTAATCCTAAAAATAACCCTAACAAATTCTAACCGTAACTCCAACCCTAAATGTGCTCGATTCTAACGCTAACACTAACTCGTCAATTTCAACACTAACCCTGAGCCTAAATCCACTTCTTTCTGACCCAAAATGCAATCCTGACCCTAAGCTTAACTCTAAACCACGATTCTAGGAACACTAACCCTAACTCTAAGCGTAACGAATTCTAACCATAACTCTAACACTAAATGTGCTCGATTCTAACCCCAACACTAACTCGTCAATTTCAACACTAACCCTAGGCCTAAATGCACTCCGTTGTGACCTAAAATGGAATCCTGACCCTAAGCCTAACTCTAAACCTCGATTCCACGAACACTAACCATAACTCTAACCCTAACGAATTCTAACCATAACTCTAACCCTAAATGTTCTCGATTCTAAATTTAACACTAAGTCGTCAATATCAACACTAACCCTAAGCCTAAATGCACTCCATTGTGACCTAAACTGGAATCCTGACCCTAAGCCTAACCCTAAACCGTGATTCTACTAACACGAACCCTAATCCTAAGCCTAACCCTAACAAACTCTAACCGCAAATCCAACCCTAAATGTGCTCGATTCTAACCCTAACACTAACTCGTCAATTTCAACACTAACCCTCAGCCTAAATCCACTTCTTTCTGAACCAAAATGCAATCCTGACCCTAAACTTAACTCTAAACCACGATCCTAGAAACACTAACCCTAACTCTAAGTGTAACGAATTCTAACCATAACTCTAACCCTAAATGTTCTCGATTCTAAACTTAACACTCATTCGTCAATTTCAACACTAACTTTAAGTCTAAATGCACTCGATGCTGACCCAAAATGCAATCCTGACACTAAGCCTAACACTAAACGTCGATTTTCTGAACACAAACCTTAACTCTAACCATAACGAATTCTAACCATAACTCTAAACCTAAATGTGCTCGATTCTAACCCTAACACTAACTCGTCAATTTCAACACTAACCCTAAGCCTAAATGCACTTGATTCTGACCCAAAATGCAATCCTGACCCTAAGGGTAACGCTAAACCTCGATACTACGAACACAAACCCTAATCCTAACCCTAACCCTAACGAATTCTAACCGTACCTCTAACCCTAAATGTGCTCGATTCTAACCCTAACACTAACTCGTCAATTTCAACACTAACCCTAAGCCTAAATTCACACCATTGTGACCCAAAATGCAATCCTGACCCTAAGCCTAACTCTAAACCTCGATTCTAGGAACACTAAACCTAACTCTAACCCTAACGAATTCTAACCATAACTCTAACCCTAAATGTTCTCAATTCTAAACTTAACACTAAGTCGTCAATTTCAACACTAATCCTAAGCCTAAATGCACTCGATGCTGACCCAAAATGCAATCCTGGCACTCAGCCAAACACTAAACCTCGATTTTCTGAACACAAACGTTAAATCCTACCATAACGATTTCTAACCATAACTCAAACCCTAAATGTGCCCGATTCTAACCCTAACACTAAGTCGTCAATATCAACACGAATCCTAAGCCTAAATGCACTCGATTCTGACCCAAAATGTAATCCTGGCACTAAGCCTGCCCCTAAACCTCGATTTTATGAAAACAAACCTTAACTCTAACCACAGCGAATTCTAACCATAACTGAAACCCTAAATGTGATCCATTCTAACCCTAACACTAACTCGTCAATTTCAACACTGAACCTCAGCCTAAATGCAATTCATTCTGACGCAAAATGCAATCCTGACCCTAAGCCAAACCCTAAACCTCGATTCTATGAACATAAACCCTAATCCTAACCCTAACCCTAACGAATTGTAACCATAACTCTAAGCCTAAATGTGCTCGATTCTAACCCTCACACTAATTCGTCAATTTCAACACTAACCCTGAGCCTAAATGTACTTGATTCTGACCCAAAATGCAATCCTGATCCTAAGCCTAACCCTAAATCTCGATTCTACGAACACAAACCCTAATCGTAACCCTAACCCTAACGAATTATAACCATAAATCTAACAACAAATGTGCTCGATTCTAACCCTAACACTAACTCGTCAATTTCAACACTAACCCTGAGCCTAAATCCACTTCTTTCTGACCCAAAATGCAATCCTGACCCTAAGCTTAACTCTAAACCACGATTCTAGGAACACTAACCCTAAATCTAAGCGTAACGAATTCTAACCATAACTCTAACACTAAATGTGCTCGATTCTAACCCTAACACTAACTCGTCAATTTCAACACTAACCCTAAGCCTAAATGCACTCCGTTGTGACCTAAAATGGAATCCTCACCCTAAGCCTAACTCTAAACCTCGATTCCACGAACACTAACCATAACTCTAACCCTAACGAATTCTAACCATAACTCTAACCCTAAATGTTCTCGATTCTAAATTTAACACTAAGTCGTCAATATCAACACTAATCCTAAGCCTAAATGCACTCAATTCTGACCGAAAATGCAATCCTGGCACTAAGCCTGCCCCTAAACCTCGATTTTACGAACACAAAGCTTAACTCTAACCACAGCGAATTCTAACCATAACTGAAACCCTAAATGTGATCCATTCTAACCCTAAGACTAACTCGTCAATTTCAACACTAAACCTCAGCCTAAATGCACTTCATTCTGACCCAAAATGCAATTCGGACCCTAAGCCTAACCATAAACCTCGATTCTACGAACACAAACCCTAATCCTAACCCTAACCCTAACGAATTAAAACCATAACTCTAACCCTAAATGTGCTCGATTCTAACCCTAACACTAATTCGTCGATTTCAACACTAATCCTAAGACTAAATGCACTCCGTTGTGACCTAAAATGGAATCCTGACCCTAAGCCTAACTCTAGACCTCGTTTTTAGGAACACAAACCTTAACTCGAACCACAGCTAATTCTAACCATAACTGAAAACCTAAATGTGATCGATTATAACCGTAACACTAACTCGTCAATTTCAACACTAACCCTAAGCCTAAATGCACTCCATTCTGACCTAAAATGGAATCCTGACCCTAAGCCTAACCCTAAACCACGATTCTACGAGCACAAACCTTAATCCTAACCCTAACCCTAAGGAATTAAAACCATAACTCTAACCCTAAATGTGCTCGATTCTAACCCTAACACTAACTCGTGAATTTCAACACTACCCCTAAGACTAAATGCACTTCTTTCTGACCCAAAATGCAATCCTGACCCTAAGCCCAACTCAAAACCACGTTTCTACGAACACTAACCCTAACTCTAACCTTCACGAATTCTAACCTCGACTCTAACCCTAAATGGGCTCGATTCTAACCCTAACACTAACTCGACAATTTCCACACTAACCCTAAGCCTAAATGCACTCCATTGTGACCTAAACTGGAATCCTGACCCTAAGCCTAACCCTAAACCGCGATTCTACTAACACAAACCCTAATCCTAAGCCTAACCCTAACAAACTCTAACCGCAACTCCAACCCTAAATGTGCTCGATTCTAACCCTAACACTAACTCGTCAATTTCAACACTAACCCTCAGCCTAAATCCACTTCTTTCTGACCCAAAATGCAATCCTGACCCTAAGCTTAACTCTAAAACACGATTCTGGGAACACTAACCCTAACTCTAAGTGTAACGAATTCTAACGATAACTCTAACCCTAAATGTGTTCGATTCTAACCCTAACACTTACTGGTCAATTTCAACACTAACCCCAAGCCTAAATGCACTCCGTTGTGACCTAAAATGGAATCCTGACCCTAAGCCTAACCCTAAACCTCGATTCTACGAACAGAAACCCTAATCCTAAAAATAACCCTAACAAATTCTAACCGTAACTCCAACCCTAAATGTGCTCGATTCTAACGCTAACACTAACTCGTCAATTTCAACACTAACCCTGAGCCTAAATCCACTTCTTTCTGACCCAAAATGCAATCCTGACCCTAAGCTTAACTCTAAACCACGATTCTAGGAACACTAACCCTAACTCTAAGCGTAACGAATTCTAACCATAACTCTAACACTAAATGTGCTCGATTCTAACCCCAACACTAACTCGTCAATTTCAACACTAACCCTAGGCCTAAATGCACTCCGTTGTGACCTAAAATGGAATCCTGACCCTAAGCCTAACTCTAAACCTCGATTCCACGAACACTAACCATAACTCTAACCCTAACGAATTCTAACCATAACTCTAACCCTAAATGTTCTCGATTCTAAATTTAACACTAAGTCGTCAATATCAACACTAACCCTAAGCCTAAATGCACTCCATTGTGACCTAAACTGGAATCCTGACCCTAAGCCTAACCCTAAACCGTGATTCTACTAACACGAACCCTAATCCTAAGCCTAACCCTAACAAACTCTAACCGCAAATCCAACCCTAAATGTGCTCGATTCTAACCCTAACACTAACTCGTCAATTTCAACACTAACCCTCAGCCTAAATCCACTTCTTTCTGACCCAAAATGCAATCCTGACCCTAAACTTAACTCTAAACCACGATCCTAGAAACACTAACCCTAACTCTAAGTGTAACGAATTCTAACCATAACTCTAACCCTAAATGTTCTCGATTCTAAACTTAACACTCATTCGTCAATTTCAACACTAACTTTAAGTCTAAATGCACTCGATGCTGACCCAAAATGCAATCCTGACACTAAGCCTAACACTAAACCTCGATTTTCTGAACACAAACCTTAACTCTAACCATAACGAATTCTAACCATAACTCTAAACCTAAATGTGCTCGATTCTAACCCTAACACTAACTCGTCAATTTCAACACTAACCCTAAGCCTAAATGCACTTGATTCTGACCCAAAATGCAATCCTGACCCTAAGGGTAACCCTAAACCTCGATACTACGAACACAAACCCTAATCCTAACCCTAACCCTAACGAATTCTCACCGTAACTCTAACCCTAAATGTGCTCGATTCTAACCCTAACACTAACTCGTCAATTTCAACACTGCCCCTAAGTCTAAATGCACTTCTTTCTGACCCTAAATGCAATCCTGACCCTAAGCCCAACTCAAAACCACTATTCTACGAACACTAACCCTAACTCTAGCCCTAACGAATTCTAACGATAACTCTAACACTATTTGTGCTCGATTCTAACCATAACACTAATTCTTCAATATCAACACTAATCCTAAGGCTAAATGCCCTCAATTCTGACCCAAAATGCAATCCTGGCACTAAGCCTAACCCTAAACCTCGATTCTGAGAACACAAACCCTAATCATAACCCTAACCCTAACGAATTCTAACCGTACCTCTAACCCTAAATGTGCTCGATTCTAACCCTAAAACTAACTCGTCAATTTCAACACTAACCCTAAGCTTAAATTCACACCATTGTGACCCAAAATGCAATCCTGACCCTAAGCCTAACTCTAAACCTCGATTCTAGGAACACTAAACCTAACTCTAACCCTAACGAATTCTAACCATAACTCTAACCCTAAATGTTCTCAATTCTAAACTTAACACTAAGTCGTCAATTTCAACACTAATCCTAAGCCTAAATGCACTCGATGCTGACCCAAAATGCAATCCTGGCACTCAGCCAAACACTAAACCTCGATTTTCTGAACACAAACGTTAAATCCTACCATAACGATTTCTAACCATAACTCAAACCCTAAATGTGCCCGATTCTAACCCTAACACTAAGTCGTCAATATCAACACGAATCCTAAGCCTAAATGCACTCGATTCTGACCCAAAATGTAATCCTGGCACTAAGCCTGCCCCTAAACCTCGATTTTATGAAAACAAACCTTAACTCTAACCACAGCGAATTCTAACCATAACTGAAACCCTAAATGTGATCCATTCTAACCCTAACACTAACTCGTCAATTTCAACACTGAACCTCAGCCTAAATGCAATTCATTCTGACGCAAAATGCAATCCTGACCCTAAGCCAAACCCTAAACCTCGATTCTATGAACATAAACCCTAATCCTAACCCTAACCCTAACGAATTGTAACCATAACTCTAAGCCTAAATGTGCTCGATTCTAACCCTCACACTAATTCGTCAATTTCAACACTAACCCTAAGCCTAAATGTACTTGATTCTGACCCAAAATGCAATCCTGATCCTAAGCCTAACCCTAAATCTCGATTCTACGAACACAAACCCTAATCGTAACCCTAACCCTAACGAATTATAACCATAAATCTAACAACAAATGTGCTCGATTCTAACCCTAACACTAACTCGTCAATTTCAACACTAACCCTGAGCCTAAATCCACTTCTTTCTGACCCAAAATGCAATCCTGACCCTAAGCTTAACTCTAAACCACGATTCTAGGAACACTAACCCTAACTCTAAGCGTAACGAATTCTAACCATAACTCTAACACTAAATGTGCTCGATTCTAACCCTAACACTAACTCGTCAATTTCAACACTAACCCTAAGCCTAAATGCACTCCGTTGTGACCTAAAATGGAATCCTCACCCTAAGCCTAACTCTAAACCTCGATTCCACGAACACTAACCATAACTCTAACCCTAACGAATTCTAACCATAACTCTAACCCTAAATGTTCTCGATTCTAAATTTAACACTAAGTCGTCAATATCAACACTAATCCTAAGCCTAAATGCACTCAATTCTGACCGAAAATGCAATCCTGGCACTAAGCCTGCCCCTAAACCTCGATTTTACGAACACAAAGCTTAACTCTAACCACAGCGAATTCTAACCATAACTGAAACCCTAAATGTGATCCATTCTAACCCTAAGACTAACTCGTCAATTTCAACACTAAACCTCAGCCTAAATGCACTTCATTCTGACCCAAAATGCAATTCGGACCCTAAGCCTAACCATAAACCTCGATTCTACGAACACAAACCCTAATCCTAACCCTAACCCTAACGAATTAAAACCATAACTCTAACCCTAAATGTGCTCGATTCTAACCCTAACACTAATTCGTCGATTTCAACACTAATCCTAAGACTAAATGCACTCCGTTGTGACCTAAAATGGAATCCTGACCCTAAGCCTAACTCTAGACCTCGTTTT
Organism: Notamacropus eugenii; assembly: GCF_028372415.1. Taxonomy (NCBI): domain Eukaryota; kingdom Metazoa; phylum Chordata; class Mammalia; order Diprotodontia; family Macropodidae; genus Notamacropus; species Notamacropus eugenii. The sequence continues at coordinate 167,883,054 of NC_092877.1, read as the reverse complement.
TAGGAACACAAACCTTAACTCTAACCACAGCTAATTCTAACCATAACTGAAAACCTAAATGTGATCGATTATAACCGTAACACTAACTCGTCAATTTCAACACTAACCCTAAGCCTAAATGCACTCCATTCTGACCTAAAATGGAATCCTGACCCTAAGCCTAACCCTAAACCACGATTCTACGAGCACAAACCTTAATCCTAACCCTAACCCTAAGGAATTAAAACCATAACTCTAACCCTAAATGTGCTCGATTCTAACCCTAACACTAACTCGTGAATTTCAACACTACCCCTAAGACTAAATGCACTTCTTTCTGACCCAAAATGCAATCCTGACCCTAAGCCCAACTCAAAACCACGTTTCTACGAACACTAACCCTAACTCTAACCTTCACGAATTCTAACCTCGACTCTAACCCTAAATGGGCTCGATTCTAACCCTAACACTAACTCGACAATTTCCACACTAACCCTAAGCCTAAATGCACTCCATTGTGACCTAAACTGGAATCCTGACCCTAAGCCTAACCCTAAACCGCGATTCTACTAACACAAACCCTAATCCTAAGCCTAACCCTAACAAACTCTAACCGCAACTCCAACCCTAAATGTGCTCGATTCTAACCCTAACACTAACTCGTCAATTTCAACACTAACCCTCAGCCTAAATCCACTTCTTTCTGACCCAAAATGCAATCCTGACCCTAAGCTTAACTCTAAAACACGATTCTGGGAACACTAACCCTAACTCTAAGTGTAACGAATTCTAACGATAACTCTAACCCTAAATGTGTTCGATTCTAACCCTAACACTTACTGGTCAATTTCAACACTAACCCCAAGCCTAAATGCACTCTGTTGTGACCTAAAATGGAATCCTGACCCTAAGCCTAACCCTAAACCTCGATTCTACGAACAGAAACCCTAATCCTAAAAATAACCCTAACAAATTCTAACCGTAACTCCAACCCTAAATGTGCTCGATTCTAACGCTAACACTAACTCGTCAATTTCAACACTAACCCTGAGCCTAAATCCACTTCTTTCTGACCCAAAATGCAATCCTGACCCTAAGCTTAACTCTAAACCACGATTCTAGGAACACTAACCCTAACTCTAAGCGTAACGAATTCTAACCATAACTCTAACACTAAATGTGCTCGATTCTAACCCCAACACTAACTCGTCAATTTCAACACTAACCCTAGGCCTAAATGCACTCCGTTGTGACCTAAAATGGAATCCTGACCCTAAGCCTAACTCTAAACCTCGATTCCACGAACACTAACCATAACTCTAACCCTAACGAATTCTAACCATAACTCTAACCCTAAATGTTCTCGATTCTAAATTTAACACTAAGTCGTCAATATCAACACTAACCCTAAGCCTAAATGCACTCCATTGTGACCTAAACTGGAATCCTGACCCTAAGCCTAACCCTAAACCGTGATTCTACTAACACGAACCCTAATCCTAAGCCTAACCCTAACAAACTCTAACCGCAAATCCAACCCTAAATGTGCTCGATTCTAACCCTAACACTAACTCGTCAATTTCAACAGTAACCCTCAGCCTAAATCCACTTCTTTCTGACCCAAAATGCAATCCTGACCCTAAACTTAACTCTAAACCACGATCCTAGAAACACTAACCCTAACTCTAAGTGTAACGAATTCTAACCATAACTCTAACCCTAAATGTTCTCGATTCTAAACTTAACACTCATTCGTCAATTTCAACACTAACTTTAAGTCTAAATGCACTCGATGCTGACCCAAAATGCAATCCTGACACTAAGCCTAACACTAAACCTCGATTTTCTGAACACAAACCTTAACTCTAACCATAACGAATTCTAACCATAACTCTAAACCTAAATGTGCTCGATTCTAACCCTAACACTAACTCGTCAATTTCAACACTAACCCTAAGCCTAAATGCACTTGATTCTGACCCAAAATGCAATCCTGACCCTAAGGGTAACCCTAAACCTCGATACTACGAACACAAACCCTAATCCTAACCCTAACCCTAACGAATTCTCACCGTAACTCTAACCCTAAATGTGCTCGATTCTAACCCTAACACTAACTCGTCAATTTCAACACTGCCCCTAAGTCTAAATGCACTTCTTTCTGACCCTAAATGCAATCCTGACCCTAAGCCCAACTCAAAACCACTATTCTACGAACACTAACCCTAACTCTAGCCCTAACGAATTCTAACGATAACTCTAACACTATTTGTGCTCGATTCTAACCATAACACTAATTCTTCAATATCAACACTAATCCTAAGGCTAAATGCCCTCAATTCTGACCCAAAATGCAATCCTGGCACTAAGCCTAACCCTAAACCTCGATTCTGAGAACACAAACCCTAATCATAACCCTAACCCTAACGAATTCTAACCGTACCTCTAACCCTAAATGTGCTCGATTCTAACCCTAAAACTAACTCGTCAATTTCAACACTAACCCTAAGCTTAAATTCACACCATTGTGACCCAAAATGCAATCCTGACCCTAAGCCTAACTCTAAACCTCGATTCTAGGAACACTAAACCTAACTCTAACCCTAACGAATTCTAACCATAACTCTAACCCTAAATGTTCTCAATTCTAAACTTAACACTAAGTCGTCAATTTCAACACTAATCCTAAGCCTAAATGCACTCGATGCTGACCCAAAATGCAATCCTGGCACTCAGCCAAACACTAAACCTCGATTTTCTGAACACAAACGTTAAATCCTACCATAACGATTTCTAACCATAACTCAAACCCTAAATGTGCCCGATTCTAACCCTAACACTAAGTCGTCAATATCAACACGAATCCTAAGCCTAAATGCACTCGATTCTGACCCAAAATGTAATCCTGGCACTAAGCCTGCCCCTAAACCTCGATTTTATGAAAACAAACCTTAACTCTAACCACAGCGAATTCTAACCATAACTGAAACCCTAAATGTGATCCATTCTAACCCTAACACTAACTCGTCAATTTCAACACTGAACCTCAGCCTAAATGCAATTCATTCTGACGCAAAATGCAATCCTGACCCTAAGCCAAACCCTAAACCTCGATTCTATGAACATAAACCCTAATCCTAACCCTAACCCTAACGAATTGTAACCATAACTCTAAGCCTAAATGTGCTCGATTCTAACCCTCACACTAATTCGTCAATTTCAACACTAACCCTAAGCCTAAATGTACTTGATTCTGACCCAAAATGCAATCCTGATCCTAAGCCTAACCCTAAATCTCGATTCTACGAACACAAACCCTAATCGTAACCCTAACCCTAACGAATTATAACCATAAATCTAACAACAAATGTGCTCGATTCTAACCCTAACACTAACTCGTCAATTTCAACACTAACCCTGAGCCTAAATCCACTTCTTTCTGACCCAAAATGCAATCCTGACCCTAAGCTTAACTCTAAACCACGATTCTAGGAACACTAACCCTAACTCTAAGCGTAACGAATTCTAACCATAACTCTAACACTAAATGTGCTCGATTCTAACCCTAACACTAACTCGTCAATTTCAACACTAACCCTAAGCCTAAATGCACTCCGTTGTGACCTAAAATGGAATCCTCACCCTAAGCCTAACTCTAAACCTCGATTCCACGAACACTAACCATAACTCTAACCCTAACGAATTCTAACCATAACTCTAACCCTAAATGTTCTCGATTCTAAATTTAACACTAAGTCGTCAATATCAACACTAATCCTAAGCCTAAATGCACTCAATTCTGACCGAAAATGCAATCCTGGCACTAAGCCTGCCCCTAAACCTCGATTTTACGAACACAAAGCTTAACTCTAACCACAGCGAATTCTAACCATAACTGAAACCCTAAATGTGATCCATTCTAACCCTAAGACTAACTCGTCAATTTCAACACTAAACCTCAGCCTAAATGCACTTCATTCTGACCCAAAATGCAATTCGGACCCTAAGCCTAACCATAAACCTCGATTCTACGAACACAAACCCTAATCCTAACCCTAACCCTAACGAATTAAAACCATAACTCTAACCCTAAATGTGCTCGATTCTAACCCTAACACTAATTCGTCGATTTCAACACTAATCCTAAGACTAAATGCACTCCGTTGTGACCTAAAATGGAATCCTGACCCTAAGCCTAACTCTAGACCTCGTTTTTAGGAACACAAACCTTAACTCTAACCACAGCTAATTCTAACCATAACTGAAAACCTAAATGTGATCGATTATAACCGTAACACTAACTCGTCAATTTCAACACTAACCCTAAGCCTAAATGCACTCCATTCTGACCTAAAATGGAATCCTGACCCTAAGCCTAACCCTAAACCACGATTCTACGAGCACAAACCTTAATCCTAACCCTAACCCTAAGGAATTAAAACCATAACTCTAACCCTAAATGTGCTCGATTCTAACCCTAACACTAACTCGTGAATTTCAACACTACCCCTAAGACTAAATGCACTTCTTTCTGACCCAAAATGCAATCCTGACCCTAAGCCCAACTCAAAACCACGTTTCTACGAACACTAACCCTAACTCTAACCTTCACGAATTCTAACCTCGACTCTAACCCTAAATGGGCTCGATTCTAACCCTAACACTAACTCGACAATTTCCACACTAACCCTAAGCCTAAATGCACTCCATTGTGACCTAAACTGGAATCCTGACCCTAAGCCTAACCCTAAACCGCGATTCTACTAACACAAACCCTAATCCTAAGCCTAACCCTAACAAACTCTAACCGCAACTCCAACCCTAAATGTGCTCGATTCTAACCCTAACACTAACTCGTCAATTTCAACACTAACCCTCAGCCTAAATCCACTTCTTTCTGACCCAAAATGCAATCCTGACCCTAAGCTTAACTCTAAAACACGATTCTGGGAACACTAACTCTAACTCTAAGTGTAACGAATTCTAACGATAACTCTAACCCTAAATGTGTTCGATTCTAACCCTAACACTTACTGGTCAATTTCAACACTAACCCCAAGCCTAAATGCACTCTGTTGTGACCTAAAATGGAATCCTGACCCTAAGCCTAACCCTAAACCTCGATTCTACGAACAGAAACCCTAATCCTAAAAATAACCCTAACAAATTCTAACCGTAACTCCAACCCTAAATGTGCTCGATTCTAACGCTAACACTAACTCGTCAATTTCAACACTAACCCTGAGCCTAAATCCACTTCTTTCTGACCCAAAATGCAATCCTGACCCTAAGCTTAACTCTAAACCACGATTCTAGGAACACTAACCCTAACTCTAAGCGTAACGAATTCTAACCATAACTCTAACACTAAATGTGCTCGATTCTAACCCCAACACTAACTCGTCAATTTCAACACTAACCCTAGGCCTAAATGCACTCCGTTGTGACCTAAAATGGAATCCTGACCCTAAGCCTAACTCTAAACCTCGATTCCACGAACACTAACCATAACTCTAACCCTAACGAATTCTAACCATAACTCTAACCCTAAATGTTCTCGATTCTAAATTTAACACTAAGTCGTCAATATCAACACTAACCCTAAGCCTAAATGCACTCCATTGTGACCTAAACTGGAATCCTGACCCTAAGGCTAACCCTAAACCGTGATTCTACTAACACGAACCCTAATCCTAAGCCTAACCCTAACAAACTCTAACCGCAAATCCAACCCTAAATGTGCTCGATTCTAACCCTAACACTAACTCGTCAATTTCAACACTAACCCTCAGCCTAAATCCACTTCTTTCTGACCCAAAATGCAATCCTGACCCTAAACTTAACTCTAAACCACGATCCTAGAAACACTAACCCTAACTCTAAGTGTAACGAATTCTAACCATAACTCTAACCCTAAATGTTCTCGATTCTAAACTTAACACTCATTCGTCAATTTCAACACTAACTTTAAGTCTAAATGCACTCGATGCTGACCCAAAATGCAATCCTGACACTAAGCCTAACACTAAACCTCGATTTTCTGAACACAAACCTTAACTCTAACCATAACGAATTCTAACCATAACTCTAAACCTAAATGTGCTCGATTCTAACCCTAACACTAACTCGTCAATTTCAACACTAACCCTAAGCCTAAATGCACTTGATTCTGACCCAAAATGCAATCCTGACCCTAAGGGTAACCCTAAACCTCGATACTACGAACACAAACCCTAATCCTAACCCTAACCCTAACGAATTCTCACCGTAACTCTAACCCTAAATGTGCTCGATTCTAACCCTAACACTAACTCGTCAATTTCAACACTGCCCCTAAGTCTAAATGCACTTCTTTCTGACCCTAAATGCAATCCTGACCCTAAGCCCAACTCAAAACCACTATTCTACGAACACTAACCCTAACTCTAGCCCTAACGAATTCTAACGATAACTCTAACACTATTTGTGCTCGATTCTAACCATAACACTAATTCTTCAATATCAACACTAATCCTAAGGCTAAATGCCCTCAATTCTGACCCAAAATGCAATCCTGGCACTAAGCCTAACCCTAAACCTCGATTCTGAGAACACAAACCCTAATCATAACCCTAACCCTAACGAATTCTAACCGTACCTCTAACCCTAAATGTGCTCGATTCTAACCCTAACACTAACTCGTCAATTTCAACACTAACCCTAAGCCTAAATTCACACCATTGTGACCCAAAATGCAATCCTGACCCTAAGCCTAACTCTAAACCTCGATTCTAGGAACACTAAACCTAACTCTAACCCTAACGAATTCTAACCATAACTCTAACCCTAAATGTTCTCAATTCTAAACTTAACACTAAGTCGTCAATTTCAACACTAATCCTAAGCCTAAATGCACTCGATGCTGACCCAAAATGCAATCCTGGCACTCAGCCAAACACTAAACCTCGATTTTCTGAACACAAACGTTAAATCCTACCATAACGATTTCTAACCATAACTCAAACCCTAAATGTGCCCGATTCTAACCCTAACACTAAGTCGTCAATATCAACACGAATCCTAAGCCTAAATGCACTCGATTCTGACCCAAAATGTAATCCTGGCACTAAGCCTGCCCCTAAACCTCGATTTTATGAAAACAAACCTTAACTCTAACCACAGCGAATTCTAACCATAACTGAAACCCTAAATGTGATCCATTCTAACCCTAACACTAACTCGTCAATTTCAACACTGAACCTCAGCCTAAATGCAATTCATTCTGACGCAAAATGCAATCCTGACCCTAAGCCAAACCCTAAACCTCGATTCTATGAACATAAACCCTAATCCTAACCCTAACCCTAACGAATTGTAACCATAACTCTAACCCTAAATGTGCTCGATTCTAACCCTCACACTAATTCGTCAATTTCAACACTAACCCTAAGCCTAAATGTACTTGATTCTGACCCAAAATGCAATCCTGATCCTAAGCCTAACCCTAAATCTCGATTCTACGAACACAAACCCTAATCGTAACCCTAACCCTAACGAATTATAACCATAAATCTAACAACAAATGTGCTCGATTCTAACCCTAACACTAACTCGTCAATTTCAACACTAACCCTGAGCCTAAATCCACTTCTTTCTGACCCAAAATGCAATCCTGACCCTAAGCTTAACTCTAAACCACGATTCTAGGAACACTAACCCTAACTCTAAGCGTAGCGAATTCTAACCATAACTCTAACACTAAATGTGCTCGATTCTAACCCTAACACTAACTCGTCAATTTCAACACTAACCCTAAGCCTAAATGCACTCCGTTGTGACCTAAAATGGAATCCTCACCCTAAGCCTAACTCTAAACCTCGATTCCACGAACACTAACCATAACTCTAACCCTAACGAATTCTAACCATAACTCTAACCCTAAATGTTCTCGATTCTAAATTTAACACTAAGTCGTCAATATCAACACTAATCCTAAGCCTAAATGCACTCAATTCTGACCGAAAATGCAATCCTGGCACTAAGCCTGCCCCTAAACCTCGATTTTACGAACACAAAGCTTAACTCTAACCACAGCGAATTCTAACCATAACTGAAACCCTAAATGTGATCCATTCTAACCCTAAGACTAACTCGTCAATTTCAACACTAAACCTCAGCCTAAATGCACTTCATTCTGACCCAAAATGCAATTCGGACCCTAAGCCTAACCATAAACCTCGATTCTACGAACACAAACCCTAATCCTAACCCTAACCCTAACGAATTAAAACCATAACTCTAACCCTAAATGTGCTCGATTCTAACCCTAACACTAATTCGTCGATTTCAACACTAATCCTAAGACTAAATGCACTCCGTTGTGACCTAAAATGGAATCCTGACCCTAAGCCTAACTCTAGACCTCGTTTTTAGGAACACAAACCTTAACTCGAACCACAGCTAATTCTAACCATAACTGAAAACCTAAATGTGATCGATTATAACCGTAACACTAACTCGTCAATTTCAACACTAACCCTAAGCCTAAATGCACTCCATTCTGACCTAAAATGGAATCCTGACCCTAAGCCTAACCCTAAACCACGATTCTACGAGCACAAACCTTAATCCTAACCCTAACCCTAAGGAATTAAAACCATAACTCTAACCCTAAATGTGCTCGATTCTAACCCTAACACTAACTCGTGAATTTCAACACTACCCCTAAGACTAAATGCACTTCTTTCTGACCCAAAATGCAATCCTGACCCTAAGCCCAACTCAAAACCACGTTTCTACGAACACTAACCCTAACTCTAACCTTCACGAATTCTAACCTCGACTCTAACCCTAAATGGGCTCGATTCTAACCCTAACACTAACTCGACAATTTCCACACTAACCCTAAGCCTAAATGCACTCCATTGTGACCTAAACTGGAATCCTGACCCTAAGCCTAACCCTAAACCGCGATTCTACTAACACAAACCCTAATCCTAAGCCTAACCCTAACAAACTCTAACCGCAACTCCAACCCTAAATGTGCTCGATTCTAACCCTAACACTAACTCGTCAATTTCAACACTAACCCTCAGCCTAAATCCACTTCTTTCTGACCCAAAATGCAATCCTGACCCTAAGCTTAACTCTAAAACACGATTCTGGGAACACTAACCCTAACTCTAAGTGTAACGAATTCTAACGATAACTCTAACCCTAAATGTGTTCGATTCTAACCCTAACACTTACTGGTCAATTTCAACACTAACCCCAAGCCTAAATGCACTCCGTTGTGACCTAAAATGGAATCCTGACCCTAAGCCTAACCCTAAACCTCGATTCTACGAACAGAAACCCTAATCCTAAAAATAACCCTAACAAATTCTAACCGTAACTCCAACCCTAAATGTGCTCGATTCTAACGCTAACACTAACTCGTCAATTTCAACACTAACCCTGAGCCTAAATCCACTTCTTTCTGACCCAAAATGCAATCCTGACCCTAAGCTTAACTCTAAACCACGATTCTAGGAACACTAACCCTAACTCTAAGCGTAACGAATTCTAACCATAACTCTAACACTAAATGTGCTCGATTCTAACCCCAACACTAACTCGTCAATTTCAACACTAACCCTAGGCCTAAATGCACTCCGTTGTGACCTAAAATGGAATCCTGACCCTAAGCCTAACTCTAAACCTCGATTCCACGAACACTAACCATAACTCTAACCCTAACGAATTCTAACCATAACTCTAACCCTAAATGTTCTCGATTCTAAATTTAACACTAAGTCGTCAATATCAACACTAACCCTAAGCCTAAATGCACTCCATTGTGACCTAAACTGGAATCCTGACCCTAAGCCTAACCCTAAACCGTGATTCTACTAACACAAACCCTAATCCTAAGCCTAACCCTAACAAACTCTAACCGCAAATCCAACCCTAAATGTGCTCGATTCTAACCCTAACACTAACTCGTCAATTTCAACACTAACCCTCAGCCTAAATCCACTTCTTTCTGACCCAAAATGCAATCCTGACCCTAAACTTAACTCTAAACCACGATCCTAGAAACACTAACCCTAACTCTAAGTGTAACGAATTCTAACCATAACTCTAACCCTAAATGTTCTCGATTCTAAACTTAACACTCATTCGTCAATTTCAACACTAACTTTAAGTCTAAATGCACTCGATGCTGACCCAAAATGCAATCCTGACACTAAGCCTAACACTAAACCTCGATTTTCTGAACACAAACCTTAACTCTAACCATAACGAATTCTAACCATAACTCTAAACCTAAATGTGCTCGATTCTAACCCTAACACTAACTCGTCAATTTCAACACTAACCCTAAGCCTAAATGCACTTGATTCTGACCCAAAATGCAATCCTGACCCTAAGGGTAACCCTAAACCTCGATACTACGAACACAAACCCTAATCCTAACCCTAACCCTAACGAATTCTCACCGTAACTCTAACCCTAAATGTGCTCGATTCTAACCCTAACACTAACTCGTCAATTTCAACACTGCCCCTAAGTCTAAATGCACTTCTTTCTGACCCTAAATGCAATCCTGACCCTAAGCCCAACTCAAAACCACTATTCTACGAACACTAACCCTAACTCTAGCCCTAACGAATTCTAACGATAACTCTAACACTATTTGTGCTCGATTCTAACCATAACACTAATTCTTCAATATCAACACTAATCCTAAGGCTAAATGCCCTCAATTCTGACCCAAAATGCAATCCTGGCACTAAGCCTAACCCTAAACCTCGATTCTGAGAACACAAACCCTAATCATAACCCTAACCCTAACGAATTCTAACCGTACCTCTAACCCTAAATGTGCTCGATTCTAACCCTAACACTAACTCGTCAATTTCAACACTAACCCTAAGCCTAAATTCACACCATTGTGACCCAAAATGCAATCCTGACCCTAAGCCTAACTCTAAACCTCGATTCTAGGAACACTAAACCTAACTCTAACCCTAACGAATTCTAACCATAACTCTAACCCTAAATGTTCTCAATTCTAAACTTAACACTAAGTCGTCAATTTCAACACTAATCCTAAGCCTAAATGCACGCGATGCTGACCCAAAATGCAATCCTGGCACTCAGCCAAACACTAAACCTCGATTTTCTGAACACAAACGTTAAATCCTACCATAACGATTTCTAACCATAACTCAAACCCTAAATGTGCCCGATTCTAACCCTAACACTAAGTCGTCAATATCAACACGAATCCTAAGCCTAAATGCACTCGATTCTGACCCAAAATGTAATCCTGGCACTAAGCCTGCCCCTAAACCTCGATTTTATGAAAACAAACCTTAACTCTAACCACAGCGAATTCTAACCATAACTGAAACCCTAAATGTGATCCATTCTAACCCTAACACTAACTCGTCAATTTCAACACTGAACCTCAGCCTAAATGCAATTCATTCTGACGCAAAATGCAATCCTGACCCTAAGCCAAACCCTAAACCTCGATTCTATGAACATAAACCCTAATCCTAACCCTAACCCTAACGAATTGTAACCATAACTCTAACCCTAAATGTGCTCGATTCTAACCCTCACACTAATTCGTCCATTTCAACACTAACCCTAAGCCTAAATGTACTTGATTCTGACCCAAAATGCAATCCTGATCCTAAGCCTAACCCTAAATCTCGATTCTACGAACACAAACCCTAATCGTAACCCTAACCCTAACGAATTATAACCATAAATCTAACAACAAATGTGCTCGATTCTAACCCTAACACTAACTCGTCAATTTCAACACTAACCCTGAGCCTAAATCCACTTCTTTCTGACCCAAAATGCAATCCTGACCCTAAGCTTAACTCTAAACCACGATTCTAGGAACACTAACCCTAACTCTAAGCGTAACGAATTCTAACCATAACTCTAACACTAAATGTGCTCGATTCTAACCCTAACACTAACTCGTCAATTTCAACACTAACCCTAAGCCTAAATGCACTCCGTTGTGACCTAAAATGGAATCCTGACCCTAAGCCTAACTCTAAACCTCGATTCCACGAACACTAACCATAACTCTAACCCTAACGAATTCTAACCATAACTCTAACCCTAAATGTTCTCGATTCTAAATTTAACACTAAGTCGTCAATATCAACACTAATCCTAAGCCTAAATGCACTCAATTCTGACCGAAAATGCAATCCTGGCACTAAGCCTGCCCCTAAACCTCGATTTTACGAACACAAAGCTTAACTCTAACCACAGCGAATTCTAACCATAACTGAAACCCTAAATGTGATCCATTCTAACCCTAAGACTAACTCGTCAATTTCAACACTAAACCTCAGCCTAAATGCACTTCATTCTGACCCAAAATGCAATTCGGACCCTAAGCCTAACCATAAACCTCGATTCTACGAACACAAACCCTAATCCTAACCCTAACCCTAACGAATTAAAACCATAACTCTAACCCTAAATGTGCTCGATTCTAACCCTAACACTAATTCGTCGATTTCAACACTAATCCTAAGACTAAATGCACTCCGTTGTGACCTAAAATGGAATCCTGACTCTAAGCTTAACTCTAGACCTCGTTTTTAGGAACACAAACCTTAACTCTAACCACAGCTAATTCTAACCATAACTGAAAACCTAAATGTGATCGATTATAACCGTAACACTAACTCGTCAATTTCAACACTAACCCTAAGCCTAAATGCACTCCATTCTGACCTAAAATGGAATCCTGACCCTAAGCCTAACCCTAAACCACGATTCTACGAGCACAAACCTTAATCCTAACCCTAACCCTAAGGAATTAAAACCATAACTCTAACCCTAAATGTGCTCGATTCTAACCCTAACACTAACTCGTGAATTTCAACACTACCCCTAAGACTAAATGCACTTCTTTCTGACCCAAAATGCAATCCTGACCCTAAGCCCAACTCAAAACCACGTTTCTACGAACACTAACCCTAACTCTAACCTTCACGAATTCTAACCTCGACTCTAACCCTAAATGGGCTCGATTCTAACCCTAACACTAACTCGACAATTTCCACACTAAC